>NW_021703778.1:135454388-135653106 GCF_005190385.1 Monodon monoceros
GGGAGGGTGGGATAGGGAGGGTGGGAGGGTGGGATAGGGAGGGTGGGAGGGAGGGAGACAGAAGAGGGAAGAGATATGGGAACATATGTATATGTATAACTGATACACTTTGTTATAAAGCAGAAACTAGTACACCTCTGTAAAGCAATTTTACTCCAATAAAGATGTAAAAAATAAAATATAGTATATTGATCGAACTATATCAATAATCATTGTGAATGTTCATGGTTTAAATGCACCCAATAAAAGGCAGGGATTGTGGGAATAGATCAGAAAACAAGACCCAAATATATGTTGTCTACTTTTAATCTATGTGTATCTTTATATTTAAACTGGGTTTCTCTTAAAATGGGTTGAGAAGGATACACTAAAGAGAAAACTTCAAAGCAAGGAATGTTATCAGATATAAAGAGGAACATTATATAATGATACAGGGATAAATTCTCCACGAAGACATAACAATTCTTAAAGTGTATGCATCTAACAAGAGAGCACTAAAATATGTGAGGCAAAAACTGTCAGAAATAAGTGAGAACTAGATGAACCCAACACCCTTCTATAAGAAATAGCTCTAGCCAGCAGAAAATCAGTAAAGACAATATTTGCACTCAACAACACCATCTGTCAACTGGATGTAATGGATATCTATTGACCACTTCATCCAGTAACAGCAGAAGAAATATTCTTTTCAAACTCACATGGAACATACACCAAGATAGAACACATTCTGAGCCATAAAACACACCTTAACAAATTTAAAAGTAATCATACAATGTCTGCTCTCAGACTAACATGTAAATAACTAAAAATTAGCAATGGAACGGTAACTAGAAAAACCTGAAAAATATATGAAAATTAAACATCACACTTGTAAATAATGTATGGATCAAAGAAGAAATCTCTAAAAAATATGTTAAACTAAATGAAAATTAAAACACAACTCCCCAAAATATGGGGATAGAGTGAAAGCAGTTCTTTGAGGGAAATTTATACCATTGAATGCATGTATAAGAAAACAAAAAAAGACCTAGACTCAATATGTTTATACTTCAGGAATCTAGAGCATGAACAGAAAATTCAAAGGAAGCAGAAGAAAAGAAATAGATAAAAATTAGACTGAAAATCAATGTCATTGAAACCAAGAAATCAAAAGAGAAAATCAATGAAGCTAAAAACTAGTTCTTTGAAAAGACTGATAGAAATAACAAGTCTCTAACTAGAATAATAAAAGAAGGGAGAGGATATAAATTACTAATACCAGAAATAAGAGAGGGGATATCTCTTCAGATTTCACGGATATTAAAATAATAAAGGAATCCTATGAACAATTCTATGTCTGCAAATTGTTTTTTTAAAAACATCTTTACTGAAGTATAATTGCTTTCCAATATTGTGTTAGTTTCTGCTGTATAACAAAGTGAATCAGCTATATGTATACACATATCACCATATCCCCTCCCTTTTCCATCTCCCTCCCACCCTCCCTATCCCACCGCTCTAGGTGGTCACAGAGCACTGAGCTGATCTCCCTGTGCTATGTGGCTGCTTCCCACTAGCTATCTATTTTACATTTGGTAGTATATATAAGTCTATGCCACTCTCTCACTTCGTCCCAGCTTACCCTTCCCCCACCCCGTGTCCTGAAGTCCATTCTCTACATCTGCATCTTTATTCCTGTCCTGCCCCTAGGTTCTTCAGAACCTATTTTTAATTTCATATATATGTGTTAACATATTTGTTTTTCTCTTTCTGACTTACTTTGCTCTGTATGACAGACTCTAGGTCCATCCACCTCACTACAGATAATTTCATTTCATTTATGGCTGAGTAATATTCCATTGTATATATGTGCCACATCTTCTTTATCCATTCATCTGTTTATGGTCTATGTCCACAGATTTAATAACAGATGGAAATGGACCAATTCTTTGAAAGTCACAATCTGTCAAAGATCACAGAAGAACAAATAGACAAATCTGAATAAGCCTATATGTATTAAATAAATGGAAACAATAATTAATCACCTTCCCAAGCAAAGCACCATGTCCAAATGTGTTTACTGGTGAATTCTACCAAATAGTTAAGGAATTATCTACAATCTCTTTCAGAAAATAACAGAATATTTCTGAACTCATTCTATGAGGCCAGCATCACACTAATACCAAAACCAGACAAAGACATTGCAAGAAAACTACAGATCAATATCTTTTATGAACACAGATATGAAAATCTTCAACAAAATCAAATCCAGCGAAGTATAAAAAGAATTGTATACCATGACCAAGTGGGATTTATCCCACATATGCAAAGCTGTTTCAACATTTGAAAAATCAACTAGTGTGTAATCCATCACATCAAGCTAAAGAAGTAAATCACATGATTATATCAGTAGATGCAGAACAAGCTTTTGACAAAATCTAACACCTTTTTGTGATAAGAATACTCAGTAAACTAGGAATAGAGGGAGACTTCTTCCACTTGATAAAGAAGATTTATAAAACTTACAGCTGACATACTTAAAGATAAGAAACTGGAAGATTTCCTCTAAGATTAGGAACAAGGCAATGATGTCTCCTTTCAGTACTCCTTTTCAATATCCAGTACTGGAAATGTTAGCTAATGCAGTAAGACAAGGAAAGGGAATAAGGCATACTGTTTGAGAAGGAAGAAATAAAATTGTCTTTGTTCACAGATGGCATGATTTTCTACAAAGAATATATGGAAGAGTTGCCAAAAATCCTCTTGGAACTAATAAGTAATTACAGCAAGGCGGTGGGATATAAGGTCAATGTTTAAATATCAGTTTCTTTCCTATATTTCAGGAATGAACAAGTAGAATTTGAAATTGAAATCAATGCCATTTACATTAGCTGCCTCAAAAATGAATTAATTAGGTACAAGTCTAACAAAGAGATAAATCAAAGAAGAACTAAATAAATGGAGAGAGTCCATGTTCATGAATTAGAAGTCTTACTATCGTGAAAATGTCAGTTCTTCTCAACTTGATCTATAGATTCAATTCAATCCCAATCAAAATCCCAGCAAGTTATTTTGTGGATTCCAACACACTGATTCTGAAGTTGATATGGCAAGGTAAAAGAATAGCCATTATAATATTGAAAGAGAAGAACAAATTTGGAGGACTGACACTATCCAACCTCAAGAGTTACTATAAAGCTACAGTAAGACGCTGTGGTATTGTCAGCGGACCTTCAAGATGGCAGAGGAGTAAGACTTGGAGATCACCTTCCTCACCATAAATACATCAAAAATACATCTACATGTGGAACAACTCCTACAGAACACCTACTGAATGCTGGCAGAAGACTTCAGACTTCCCAAAATTCAAGAAACTCCCCATGTACCTGAGTAGGGCAAAAGAAAATACAGAGACAAAAGAATAGGGACAGGACCTGCACCTCTGGGAGGGAGCTGTGGAGGAAGTTTCCACACACTAGGAAGCCCCTTCACTGGTGGAGACAGTGGGTGGGTAAGGGGGAAGCTTTGGAGCCATGGAGGAGAGTGCAGCAACAGGAGTGCAGAGGGCAAAGCAGAGAGATTCCCACACAGAGGATAAGTGCCAATCAGCACTCACCAGCCTGAGAGGCTTGTCTGCTCACCCACCAGGGTGGATGGGGCTGGGAGCTGAGGCTTGGGCTTCAGAGGTCAGATCCCAGGGAGAGGACTGGGGTTGGCTGCGTGAACACAGCCTGAAGGGGGCTAGTGTGTCACAGCTAGCTGGGAGGGAGTCCGGGAAAGAGTCTGGACCTGCCTAAGAGGCAAGAGACCATTGTTGCAGGGTGCACAAGGAGAGGGGATTCAGAGCACCACCTAAAGGAGCTCCAGAGACAGGCGTGAGCCACGGCTATCAGCGCGGACACCAGAGAATGGCATAAAACACCAAGGCTGCTGCTGCAGCCACCAAGAATCCTAGGTGCAAGCACAGGTCACTATCCACACCAACCCTCCTGGGAGCCTTGCAGTCCTCCACTGCCAGGGTCCCGTGATCCAGGGACAATATCCCCAGGAGAACACATGGCGCACCTCAGGCTGTTGCAACATCATGCCGGCCTCTGCCACCACAGGCTCACACTGCATTGTGTACCCCTCCCTCCCCCCGGCCTGAGTGAGCCAGAGCCCCCTAATCAGCTGCTACTTTAACCCCGCCCTGTCTGGGCAGGGAATAGATGCCCTCAGGTGACCTACATGCAGAGGCGGGGCCAAATCCATAGCTGAATCAGTGGACAGATCGTTCAGACAAAATCCGTAAGGCAACAGTAATCTTAAATGACATGATAGACCAGGTAGACTTAATAGATAGCTATAGGACATTACATCCCAAACAGCAGAATACACATTCCTTTCAAGTACATGTGGAACATATCCCAGGATATCACATGCTAGGCCATAAAACAAATCTCAGCACATTTAAGAGGATATAAATAATAATCAAGGATTTTTTGCAACCACAAATATATGAAACTCGAAATCTATTACAGGAAGCAAAATGGGAAAATCATAAACACATGGAGACTAAACAACATCCTACCAAAAAAAAAAAACCAAACAACCCAATGTTATCAATGAAGAAGTCAGAGAGTAAATCAGAAAATAATTTGAGACAAATGAAAACAGAAACATAACTTCCAAAATCTAAGGGATGTACCAGAAGCAGTTCTATGAGGAAAGTTTATAGCAATACAGGCCTACCTCAAGAAACAAACTAAAGTAGTTAACCTAACATCTAAAGAAATTTTAAAAATGAGAACCAACAAAGCACAAAGTAAGCAGAAGGAAGGGAATAATAAAGATCAGAGAGGAAATAGAGATTAAAAAAGAAGAAAAGATCAATGAAACCAAGAGCTGTTTTTTTGAAAGATAAGACTTTGGTAAGCCTATAGCTAGACTCACCAAGAGAAAAAGAAAGAGGACCCAAATAAACAGAATTAGAAATGAAAGAGGAGAAATAATAACCAATACACAGAAATACAAAAAATCATAAGAGAATATGATGAAGAGTTAAATATCAAAAAATTGGACAACTTAAAGAAATGAGTATATTTCTAGAAACATACAATCTTCCAGGACTGAATGAGGATGAAACAGACAATCTGAACAGACCAATCACCAGTAGTGAAATTGAATTAGTAATCAAAATATTCCAGTAAGCCAAAGTCCAGGACTGGACATTTTCACAGGAAAATTCTACCATACATATAAATAAGAGCTAGTACCTGTCCTTCTCAAACTACTAAAAAAAAATTCAAGAAGACAGAACACTCCCAAATTCATTGTACAAGGTCACCATTATCCTGATGCCAAAATCAGACAAAGACACTACAAAAAAGGAAAATTATAGGCCAAAATCTCTGATAAATATAGAAGCAAAAATCATGAACAAGATATTAGCAAACCGAGTTCAACAGTACACAAAAAGGATCATACAATTTGATCAAGTGGGATTTGTTCCAGGAATGCAAGGATGATTCAATATTTCCAGGAATGCAAGGATGATTCAGTGTTTGCCAATCAATCAATGTGATATACCACATTAACAAAAGGAAGGATAAAAATCACATGATCATTTCAATAGATGCAGAAAAAGTATTTGAAAAAATTCAAAATTCATTCATGATAAAAACACTAATCCTAGTTGGTACAGAGGGAACATATCTCAAAATAAAAAGGCCATTTATGACAAACCCACAGCTAACTTCATACTCAATGGTGAAAAGCTGAAAAACCTTTCCTCTAAAATCAGGAACAAGACAAGGTTGCCTACTCTCACCACTTCTATTTAACATAGTGTTGGGAGTCCTAGACACATCAATCAGACAAGAACGTGAAATAAAAGTCATCCAGATTGAAAAAGAAGAATTAATACCATCATTATTTGCAGATGACATGACACTATATATAGAAAACCCTAAAGTCCCCATACAAAAACTATTAGAATAAATGAATTTAGTAAAGTTTCAGTATACAAGATTATTATACAGAAATCTGTTGCTTTCCTATACACTAATAATGAATTATCACAAAGAGAAAGCAAGAAAACAACCCCATTTAAAATTGCCTCAAAAAGAATAAAATACCTAGTAACAAACTTAGCTAAGGAGGTGAAAGACCTATACTCTGAAAAGTGTAAGATGCTGATGAAGGAAACTGAAGATGATACAAAGACATGGGAAAATATCCCATGCTCTTGGATTGGAAGAATTAATATTGTTAAAATGTTCATATACCCAAAGCAATTTACTGGTTTAATGTAATCCCTATCAAAATACCCGTGACATTCTTCATAGAACTTGAACAAATAACCATAAAATTTATATGGAACCACAAAAGACTCCTAATAACCAAAGCAATCTTGAGAAAAAAGAAGATGGAGGTATCATGCTTCCTGACTTCAGACTATACTACAGAGCTACAGTAATCAAAACAGTATGGTACTGACACAAAAATAGACACATAGATCAAGGGAACAGAATAGAGAGCCCAGAAATAAACACACACACTGTGGTCAATTAATCTAGGACAAAGGAGGCAAGAATATACAGAGAGAAAAAACAGTCTCTTCAATAACTGGTGCTGGGAAAATTGGATAGCTACCTGTAAAATAATGAAATTATAATTCTCTAACACCATATACAAAAATAAACTTAAAATTGATTAAAGACCTAAATATCAGACCTGAAACCATAAAACTCCTAGAAGTGAACTCTTTGACATATATTGTAGCATATTTTTTGGATCTACTTCCTAATGTAAAAGAAACAAAAGGGATCTAATTAAACTTAAAATCTCTTCCACAGCAAAGGAAACCATTGACAAAACAAAAAGGCAGACAACCTACTGAATGGGAGAAAATATTTGCAAATGATATAAACAGTAAGGAGGTTAATATCCAAAATATATAAACAGCTCATATAACTCAATATCAAAAAAATATGACCTGATTAAAAGGGCAGAAGACCTGAATAGACATTTTTCCCAAAATGATACACAAATGGCCAACTGCAGCATGAAAAAATGGTCTATCACTAATCATCAGGGACATACTAATCAAAACCACAATATCACCCCACACCTGTCAGAATGGCTATCACCAAAAAGTCTACAAATAAAAATTGTTACTGAGGATGTGGTGAAAAGGAAACCCTAGTACACTGTTGGTGGGATTATAAATTAGAGCAGCCATTATGGAAAACACTGTGGAGGTTCCTCAAAAACTAAAAATAGAAGTACCATGATCCAGTAATTCCACTGCTGGGTATATATCTGAAGAAAACAAAAACACTAATTTGAAAAAATATATGCATCCCAATATTTATAGGAGAATTATTTTCAGTAGCCAGATATGGAAGCAATCTAATTGTCCACCAACAAATGAATGGATAAAGATGTGGTGTGTGTGTATATATATATGTATATATATGTGTGTATATATAAATATATATATATATATATAATGTTACTCAACCTTAATAAAGAATGAAATTCTGCCATGTGTAACAATGTGGATGGATATAGAATGTATTATACTTAGTGAAATAAGTCAGAGAAGGACAAATATTCTGTTATCACTTACATGTCAAATTTAACCAATAAAACAAATGAACGTATACAACAAAACAGAAAGACTCACAGATATAGAAAACAAACTAGTGGTTATCAGTGGGGAGAGGGAAGTGGAGAAGGGCAAGATAGGGGTAGGTAATTGTGGTAACAACTACTATTTTTAAAATAGATAAGCAACAAGATATATTGTACAGTACAGTGAAATATAGAAATTATTTTGTAAGAACTTTAAATGGAGTATAATGTATAAAAATATTGAATCAGTATGTTGCACACTTGAAACTAATATGTTATAAATCAACTATACCTCAATAGAAAAAGAAAGAAAAACTAAAATCAGATTTTTATGTAAAATTTTAAATGCTTACTACTAGTTCAAAAGTTGTAAAATATTGTGTAAGAAAAACAAATCACATCTTCTGTCATGATATTGTTTGTGAGTCTCTCTTAACTTCAAAATGTAATCAAAAGATATTTAAATGTATTTGAGGTTACATCTCATGTCTGTGAATGAGGAACTGGGCTGAAAAAGTATTATAAAAGTCACACTTTCCATTTTAATTGCTTCTTTTAGGATTTCAGGATTTTCTTGTGCTTATAGGCAACATAAGGGTTTTTCCATTTCCTTATAAAGACCTTCCTTACTCAGATATTACAATGGTGTAAGCATGGTATTATTTTGTTTATTCATTTATTTTTAAAATAAATTTTGGAAACATTTGGCCAGGGATTTCTCTATATATTCATGGAATGTTGAATAGTAAGTAAAAAACAATCTAAAGCAGTAACCTCAAGAGAGAAAACATAATGGGTTTGAGACTTAGAGGAAATATTAAAGAAGAGCAAGAAGGATAACTAGGAAAGAAGTAAATGGATCAAGGTGAAGCAACCCTATTGGGAAAACAGAGAAGATATTTGAGTGCTGAGACTTGAAAAAAACTGGTATATAAAATAAGGATATGGTTCCCTGGTGGGTCATAGATAAGAGGGAAGACTGAGTTATGGCAAATCAAGTTGCTAAATTGTAAAACGCCCATGATGAGATCATTATCACTCTATGTAATATACATTAATTACTAAAGCTGGTGGTTGCTTTAAAAAGTAAATGTAAAGGAAATGGCTTACTTTTTGTCAGTGAGAATCAAAATGTTCAAACTCTACCAATTTGTTGATCTGCTAGCTTAACAGAAGTAGGTTGGTGTTGTCTAAACATAAATCAATATAACAGGGACTTCGCTGGTGGTGCAGTGGTTAAGAATCCAACTGCCAACACAGGGGACACGGATTCAATCCCTGGTCCAGGAAGATCCCACATGCCGCGGAGCAACTAAGCCCATGCACCACAACTACTGAGCCTGTGCTCTACAGCCCGTGTGCCACAACTACTGAAGCCTGCACACTCAAGGGCCCATGAGCCACAACTACTGAGGCCGCGTGCTGCAACTACTGAAGCCTGCACACATAGAGCCCGTGCTCCGCAACAAGAGAAGCCCTCACAATGAGAAGCCGGTGCACTGTAATGTGGAGTAGCCCCTGCTCACCGCAACTACAGAAAGCATGCCAGCAGCAATGAAGACCCAATGCAACAAACAAAACAAAACAAAATCAATATAACAGAAACTCCAAACAATAAAATCATGATAGATTTGGACATCATCAACCTATTGTGAAAAGATGAATTACAATGAACTAAAATTATATCAAATGGTATTTATATAATATTGTCATGTTTACTAGGTTGTGTGATGCCAAAGAAGTACAGTATTGTGTGACTAAGGATGAAGGTGTGGGGAAAGGGCTTCTTCCCAGGCTGGATAAAATAGTAATTTCAGAGGGTGAAGTTTTGATGACTGAGAAACTTGGGGTTAAACCAAGAGAAACCTAGAAGGCATAGTTGTTCAAATCACTAGAATGATGCTGGATATAAGAAGAGGCAGAAAGATCAAAAGGACAATGGGAAGGGAACAGACATGAAAGAATAGTGGACAGGCATGATAAGGAGGGAAGAAAATACATGATGGAGAATTGGCCAGAATGCAAGATGGGGACAAGTATTTAGAACCAGAGCAGTAGAGGACATTCAATTTCTACATTTAGGAAACATCAATTTGATTTTGTTGATCTTATGACTGTGAGAACAATTTTGAACAGAGGTCAAAATTGTGAACCAAACTTTGCTGTCCACTCAGGATGTACAAAATTGCAAAGGATGTGCTAACAACCTAATAATGAGGAAAATCTGGAAAAACTAAAAAATCGTAACTTTAAGTTCATCAAAGCTGACATCACAAGGTAATCAACTATCCTGAAATCCTAAAGGGGACAAACCCTTCCAAGACGAAACTGGACCCTAAAACTGCCTCACCTGTGACTAAGTACAAGAGGAAGAGGCACTTCACAAAAGGTAGTCTGCTATCACATGCAAGCTCCTTCTCAGAATAATGGGTACTCAGAATAATGACTAGTGTCAAGTCAGGAGATAGTAAAAAATATTCTAGGTAGTGCAAGCCTGTAGAGATTAGTGGCTACAGGGAGAGGTGAGCAGACACAAAGCCTTGTATTGCATATTCTATACATGAAGAAAATCCTTATGCAACTGGAGGAGTGGCAGCAAGGCCAATCATGTACAGAACACACAGGAAAAGATACATTGCAACTGGATAAGAAATAAAAAGTTAGTTCTTTACTCCTGGAAGAGGTAAGAAATCATTATGGGTCTAAAATCTGATAGGTGATACCATTTAGAGATCTCCTGTTGCAATGGTAGGGGCAAGTAACTCCCAAGCAAGACCAATGGTATAGATAGAAGGCAGAGTTTTGCTGAATTCAGTTTGCTAATATTTCTTAAAGTTTTGGCAACTATATTCATGAGGAATATTGGTTTCTAATTTTTTGTCTTATGTGTTTTTCTGGCTTTGATGTTAGGGTAATACTGACTTATAATAAGTTGGGAAGTACTACATTGTCCTCTGTTTTCAGAAGAGTTTGTAGCCTAGTATTATTTCTTTTTTTTAAATCATGTTCAGACTACTAGTTCTATCAGTTGCTGAGAGAAGTGTTGAAGTCCAACTATAATTGTAGAACTTTATATTTCTGTTTCAGTTCCATCAGTTTTGGCCTCATGTATTTTGTTTTGTTTTGTTTTGGGTACGCGGGCCTCTCACTGTTGTGGCCTCTCCCGTTGCGGAGCATAGGCTCCGGACGCGCAGGCTCAGTGGCCATGGCTCACGGGCCCAGCCACTCAGCGGCATGTGGGATCTTCCCGGACCGGGGCACGGACCCGTGTCCCCTGCATCGGCAGGCGGACTCTCAACCACTGCGCCCTTGGCCTCATGTATTTTGAAGATTTGTTGTCATATGCATACATATTTAGCATAGTTATGCTTTAATAAATTGACCTGTTCATTATTATGTAATGTCCCTATTTATCCCCGAAATATGTGCTCTGAAGTCTATATTATCAGATATTAATATAGACACTCTGGCTCATTTGTATTAGTGGGTATTTTGGTACATATTTTCTTTTTTTTTTTTTTTTTGATTTTTTTTTTTTTTTTAAACATCTTTATTGGGGTATAATTGCTTTACAATGGTGTGTTAGTTTCTGCTTTATAACAAAGTGAATCAGTTATACATATACATATGTTCCCATATGTCTTCCCTCTTGCGTCTCCCTCCCTCCCACTCTCCCTATCCCACCCCTCCAGGCTGTCACAAAGCACCGAGCTAATATCCCTGTGCCTTGCGGCTGCTTCCCCCTAGCTATCTACCTTACTACGTTTGTTAGTGTGTATATGTCCATGACTCTCTCTCGCCCTGTCAAAGCTCACCCTTCCCCCTCCCCATATCCTCAAGTCCGTTCTCCAGTAGGTCTGCGTCTTTATTCCTGTCTTACCCCTAGGTTCTTCATGACATTTTTTTTTTCCCCTTAAATTCCATATATATGTGTTAGCATACGGTATTTGTCTTTTTCTTTCTGACTTACTTCACTCTGTATGACAGACTCTAGGTCTATCCATCTCATTACAAATAGCTCAATTTCATTTCTTTTTAAGGCTGAGTAATATTCCATTGTATATATGTGCCACATCTTCTTTATCCATTCATCCGATGATGGGCGCTTAGGTTGTTTCCATCTCCGGGCTATTGTAAATAGAGCTGCAATGAACATTTTGGTACATGACTCTTCTTGAATTTTGGTTTTCTCAGGGTATATGCCCAGTAGTGGGATTGCTGGGTCATATGGTAATTCTATTTGTAGTTTTTTAAGGAACCTCCATACTGTTCTCCATAGTGGCTGAACCAATTCACATTCCCACCAGCAGTGCAAGAGTGTTCCCTTTTCTCCACACCCTCTCCCGCATTTATTGTTTCTAGATTTTTTGATGATGGCCATTCTGACTGGTGTGACGTGATATCTCATTGTAGTTTTGATTTGCATTTCTCTAATGATTAATGATGTTGAGCATTCTTTCATGTGTTTGTTGGCATTCTGTATATCTTCTTTGGAGAAATGTCTATTTAGGTCTTCTGCCCATTTTTGGATTGGGTTGTTTGTTTTTTTGTTATTGAGCTGCATGAGCTGCTTGTAAATTTTGGAGATTAATCCTTTGTCAGTTGCTTCATTTGCAAATATTTTCTCCCATTCTGAGGGTTGTCTTTTGGTCTTGATTATGGTTTCCTTTGCTGTGCAAAAGCTTTGAAGTTTCATTAGGTCCCATTTGTTTATTTTTGTTTTTATTTCCATTACTCTAGGAGGTGGGTCAGAAAGGATCTTGCTGTGATTTATGTCATAGAGTGTTCTTCCTATGTTTTCCTCTAAGAGTTTGATAGTTTCTGGCCTTACATTTAGGTTTTTAATCCATTTTGAGCTTATTTTTGTGTATGGTGTTAGGGAGTGATCTAATCTCATACTTTTACATGTACCTGTCCAGTTTTCCCAGCACCATTTATTGAAGAGGCTGTCCTTTCTCCACTGTACATTCCTGCCTCCTCTATCAAAGATAAGATGATCATATGTGCGTGGGTTTCTCTCTGGGCTTTCTATCCTGTTCCATTGATCTATCTTTCTGTTTTTGTGCCAGTACCATACTGTCTTGATTACTGTAGCTTTGTAGTATAGTCTGAAGTCAGGGAGCCTGATTCCTCCAGCTCCGTTTTTCGTTCTCAAGATTGCTTTGGCTATTCGGGGTCTTTTGTGTTTCCATACAAATTGCGAAATTTTTTGTTCTAGTTCTGTGAAAAATGCCAGTGGTAGTTTGATAGGGATTGCTTTGAATCTGTAGATTGCTTTGGGTAGTAGAGTCATTTTCACAATGTTGATTCTTCCCATCCAAGAACATGGTATATCTCTCCATCTATTTGTATCATCTTTAACTTCTTTCATCAGTGTCTTATAATTTTCTGCATACAGGTCTTTCGTCTCCTTAGGTAGGTTTATTCCTAGATATTTTATTCTTTTTGTTGCAATGGTAAATGGGAGTGTTTTCTTGATTTCACTTTCAGATTTTTCATCATTAGTATATAGGAATGCCAGAGATTTCTGTGCATTAACTTTGTATCCTGCTACTTTACCAAATTCATTGATTAGCTCTAGTAGTTTTCTGGTAGCAACTTTAGGATTCTCTATGTATAGTATCATGTCATCTGCAAACAGTGACAGCTTTACTTCTTCTTTTCCGATTTGGATTCCTTTTATTTCCTTTTCTTCTCTGATTGCTGTGGCTAAAACTTCCAAAACTATGTTGAATAAGAGTGGTGAGAGTGGGCAACCTTGTCTTGTTCCTGATCTTAGTGGAAATGGTTTCAGTTTTTCACCATTGAGGATGATGTTTGCTGTGGGCTTGTCATATATGGCCTTTATTATGTTGAGGAAAGTTCCCTCTATGCCTACTTTCTGCAGGGTTTTTATAATAAATGGGTGTTGAATTTTGTCGAAAGCTTTCTCTGCATCTATTGAGATGATCATATGGTTTTTCTCCTTCAATTTGTTAATATGGTTTATCACATTGATAGATTTGCGTATATTGAAGAATCCTTGCATTCCTGGAATAAACCCCACTTGATCATGGTGTATGATCCTTTTAATGTGCTGTTGGATTCTGTTTGCTAGTATTTTCTTGAGGATTTTTGCATCTATGTTCATCAGTGATATTGGCCTGTAGTTTTTTTTCTTTGTGACATCCTTGTCTGGTTTTGGTATCAAGGTGATGGTGGCCTCGTAGAAGGAATTTGGGAGTGTTCCTCCCTCTGCTATATTTTGGAAGAGTTTGAGAAGGATAGGTGTTAGCTCTTCTCTATACGTTTGATAGAATTCACCTGTGAAGCCATCTGGTCCTGGGCTTTTGTTTCTTGGAAGATTTTTAATCACAGTTTCAATTTCAGTGCTTGTGATTGGTCTGTTCATATTTTCTATTTCTTCCTGATTCAGTCTTGGCAGGTTGTGCATTTCTAAGAATTTGTCCATTTCTTCCAGATTGTCCATTTTATTGGCATAGAGTTGCTTGTAGTAATCTCTCATGATTTTTTTTATTTCTGCAGTGTCAGTTGTTACTTCTCCTTTTTCATTTCTAATTCTATTGATTTGAGTCTTCTCCCTTTTTTTCTTGATGAGTCTGGCTAGTGGTTTATCTATTTTGTTTATCTTCTCAAAGAACCAGCTTTTAGTTTTATTGATCTTTGCTATCATTTCCTTCATTTCTTTTTCATTTATTTCTGATCTGATTTTTATTATTTCTTTCCTTCTGCTAGCTTTGGGGTGTTTTTGTTCTTCTTTCTCTAATTGCTTGAGGTGCAAGGTTAGGTTGTTTATTCGAGATGTTTCCTGCTTCTTAAGGTGGGCTTGTATTGCTATAAACTTCCCCCTTAGAACTGCTTTTGCTGCATCCCATAGGTTTTGGGTCGTTGTGTCTCCATTGTCATTTGTTTCTAGGTATTTTCTTATTTCCTCTTTGATTTCTTCAGTGATCACTTCATTATTAAGTAGTGTATTGTTTAGCCTCCATGTGTTTGTATTTTTTACAGATCTTTTCCTGTAATTGATATCTAGTCTCATGGCATTGTGGTCAGAAAAGATACTTGATACAATTTCAATTTTCTTAAATTTACCAAGGCTTGATTTGTGACCCAAGATATGATCTATCCTGGAGAATGTTCCATGAGCACTTGAGAAAAATGTGTATTCTGTTGTTTTTGGATGGAGTGTCCTATAAATATCAATTAAGTCCATCTTGTTTAATGTATCATTTAAAGCTTGTGTTTCCTTATTTATTTTCATTTTGGATGATCTGTCCATGGGTGAAAGTGGGGTGTTAAAGTCCCCTACTATGACTGTGTTACTGTCGATCTCCCCTTTTATGGCTGTTAGTATTTGCCTTATGTATTGAGGTGCTCCTATGTTGGGTGTATAAATATTTACAATTGTTATATCTTCTTCTTGGATTGATCCCTTGATCATTATGTAGTGTCCTTCTTTGTCTCTTGTAATAGTCCTTATTTTAAAGTCTATTTTGTCTGATATGAGAATTGCTACTCCAGCTTTCTTTTGGTTTCCATTTGCATGGAATATCTTTTTCCATCCCCTTATTTTCAGTCTGTATGTGTCTCTAGGTCTGAAGTGGGTCTCTTGTAGACAGCATATATAAGGGTCTTGTTTTTGTATCCATTCAGCCAATCTGTGTCTTTTGGTGGGAGCATTTAGTCCATTTATATTTAAGGTAATTATCGATATGTATGTTCCTATTCCCATTTTCTATATTGTTTTGGGTTCGTTATTATAGGTCTTTTCCTTCTCTTGTGTTCCTTGTCTAGAGAAGTTCCTTTAGCATTTGTTGTAAAGCTGGTTTGGTGGTGCTGAACTCTCTCAGCTTTTGCTTGTCTGTAAAGGTTTTAATTTCTCCATCAAATCTGAATGAGATCCTTGCTGGGTAGAGTAGTCTTGGTTGCAGGTTTTTCTCCTTCGTCACTTTCAGTATGTCCTGCCACTCCCTTCTGGCTTGTAGGGTTTCTGCTGAGAGATCAGCTGTTAACCTTATGGGGATTCCCTTGTGTGTTATTTGTTGTTTTTCCCTTGCTGCTTTTAATATGCTTTCTTTGTATTTAATTTTTGACAGTTTGATTAATATGTGTCTTGGCGTATTTCTCCTTGGATTTATCCTGTATGGGACTCTCTGTGCTTCCTGGACTTGATTAACTATTTCCTTTCCCATATTAGGGAAGTTTTCAACTATAATCTCTTCAAATATTTTCTCAGTCCCTTTCTTTTTCTCTTCTTCTTCTGGAACCCCTATAATTCGAATGTTGGTGCGTTTAATGTTGTCCCAGAGGTCTCTGAGACTGTCCTCAGTTATTTTCATTCTTTTTTCTTTATTCTGCTCTGCAGTAGTTATTTCCACTATTTTATCTTCCAGGTCACTTATCCGTTCTTCTGCCTCAGTTATTCTGTTATTGATCCCATCTAGAGTACTTTTAATTTCATTTATTGCGTTGTTCATCATTGCTTGTTTCATCTTTATTTCTTCTAGGTCCTTGTTAACTGTTTCTTGCATTTTGTCCATTCTACTTCCAAGATTTCGGATCATCCGTACTATCATTATTCTGAATTCTTTTTCAGGTAGACTGCCTATTTCCTCTTCATTTGTTAGGTCTGGTGCATTTTTATCTTGCTCCTTCATCTGCTGTGTGTTTTTCTGTCTTCTCATTTTGCTTATCTTACTGTGTTTGGGGTCTCCTTTTTGCAGGCTGCATGTTCGTAGTTCCCGTTGTTTTTGATGTCTGTCTCCAGTGGCTAAGGTTGTTTCAGTGGGTTGTGTAGGCTTCCTGGTGGAGGGGACTAGTGCCTGTGTTGTGGTGGATGAGGCTGGATCTTGTCTCTTTAGTGGGCAGGTTCACGTCTGGTGGTGTGTTTTGGGGTGTCTGTGGCCTTATTATGATTTTAGGCAGCCTCTCTGCTAATGGGTGGGGTTGTGTTCCTGTTTTGCTAGTTGTTGGGCATAGGTTGTCTAGCACTGTGGCTTGCTGGTCGTTGAGTGAAGCTGGGTGCTGGTGTTATGATGGAGGTCTCTGGGAGATTTCCGCCGTTTAATATTATGTGGAGCTGGGAGGTCTCTTGTTGACCAGTGTCCTGAAGTTGGCTCTCCTACCTCAGAGGCAGAGCCCTGACTCCTGGCTGGAGCACCAAGAGCCTTTCATCCACACGGCTCAGAATAAAAGGGAGAAAAAGTAGAGAGAATTAGTAGAAGTATGAGGAAAGAAAGAAGGAAAGGAGGAAAGGAAGGAAGGAAGAAAGAAGGAAAGGAGGGAGGGAGGGAGGGAGGGAGGGAGGAAGGAAGGAAGGAGGGAAAGAAGGAAAAAAGACAGAAAGAAAGAAGATACAGTAAAAATAAAATAAAGTATAATATAGTTATTGAATTAAAAAATATTTAGAAAAAAAAAAAAAGGGACGGATAGAACCTTAGGACAAATGTTGGAAGCAAAGCTATACAGAGAAAATCTTACACAGAAGCATACACATACACCTTCACAAAAAGAGGTAAAGGGGGAAAAATCATAAATCTTGCTCTCAGAGACCACCTCCTCAATTTGGGGTGATTCGTTGTCTAAAGGAGGGAAGGAAGGAAGGAAAGAAAGAAAGATAGAACGAAGGTAAAGTATAATAAAGTTATTACAATTAAAATTAATTATTGAGAAAAAAAAATTTTTTTTAAAAACCATGGACAGATAGAGCCCTAGGACAAATGGTGGAAGCAAGAGTATACAGGCAAGATCTCACACAGAAGCATACACGTACCCATTCACAAAAAGAGGAAAAGGGAAAAAAATCATAGATCTCTCTCCTAAATTCCACCTCCTCAATTTGGGATCATTCCTTGTTCATTCAGGTATTCCACAGATGCAGGGTATATCAAGTTGATTGTGGAGCTTTAATCCGCTGCTTCTGAGGCTGCTGGGAGAGATTTCCCTTTCTCTTCTTTGTTCTCACAGCTCACAGGAGCTCAGCTTTGGATTTGGCCCTGCCTCTGCGTGTAGGTCGCTGGAGGGCGTCTGTTTTTTGCTCAGACAGGACAGGGTTAAAGGAGCCGCTGATTCGGGGGCTCTGGCTCACTCAGGCCGGGGCTGGGGGGGGGGGGGAAGGAGGGGCACTGCGTGCGGGGCGGGCCTGCGGCGTCAGAGGCGGCGTGACGTTGCGGCAGAGGCCGGCGTGACGTTGCACCAGCCTGAGGCCCGCCGTGCGTTCTCCCGGGGAAGTTGTCCCTGGTTCCCGGGAACCTGGCAGTGGCGGGCTGCACAGGCTCCGCGGAAGAGGGGTGTGGAGAGTGACCTGTGCTCGCACACAGGCCCCTTGGTGGCGGCAGCAGCAGCCTTAGCGTTTCCCGCCCGTCTCTGGGGTTCGCGCTTTTAGCCGCGGCTCGCGCCCGTCTCTGGGGTTCGCGCTTTTAGCCGCGGCTCGCGCCCATCTCTGGAGTTCCTTTAAGCAGCGCTCTTAAACCCCTCTCCTCGCGCACCAGGAAACAAAGAGGGAAGAAAAAGTCTCTTGCCTCTTCGGCAGGTGCAGGCTTTTCCCCGAACTCCCTCCCGGCTAGTCGTGGTGCACTAACCCCTTCAGGCTATGTTCAAGCCGCCAACCCCAGTCCTCTCCCTGCGCTCCGTCCAAAACCGAAACCCGAGCCTCAGCTCGCAGCCCCGCCCGCCCCGGCGGGTGAGCAGACAAGCCTCTCGGGCTGGTGAGTGCCGGTCGGCACCGATCCTCTGTGCGGGAATCTCCCCGCTTTGCCCTCCGCACCCGTCGCTGTGCACTACTCCGCGGTTCCGAAGCTCCCCCCTCCGCCTCCCGCAGTCTCCGCCCGCGGAGGGGCTTCCTAGTGTGTGGAAACTTTTCCTCCTTCACAGCTCCCTCCCACTGGTGCAGGTTCCGTCCTTATTCTTTTGTCTCTGTTTTTTCTTTTTTTCTTTTGCCCTTCCCAGGTACGTGGGGAGTTTCTTGCCTTTTGGGAGGTCTGAGGTCTTCTGCCAGCCTTCAGTAGGTGTTCTGTAGGAGTTGTTCCACGTGTAGATGTATTTCTGGTGTATCCATGGGGAGGAAGGCGATCTCTGCGTCTTACTCTTCCGCCATCTTCCGGTACATATTTTCTATCCTTTTATTTTTAAACCATCTGTATCTTCATATTTAAATAAAGTCCAGCAACATCAAAACTTATTATACAGTGTGATCACATGGGACTTATCTCAGGAATACAAGGTTGGTTTAAAAAACAATGGGGTACCAGATATTAACAAAATAAAGGACAAAACCACATGATCATTTCAATAGATACTGAAAAAATTTTTTGGCAAAATCCAGCACTCATTTATGATAAAAGTTCTCATTATACTTGGGAATATAAGGAAACTTGCTCACTTCAGTAAAGGAAATCTACAGAAAAATCCTACAACTAATATCATAGTTAATGGTAAAAGACTGAATACTATTCCATTAATATCAGGAAACAAGTATTACGTCTGCTTTTATTCTTCCTCTTCAACATCATACTAGGGGTTCTGGCCAGTGCAATAAGGCAAGCAAAAGAAAAGGATTGGAAAGGAAGAATGAAAATTGTTTTAATTCATAAATGGTATAATTTTCTACCAAAAATCTAAAATAATCTATGAAAAAGCTACTAAATCTAATAAATATTTTCCCAAGTTTGTAGGATACAAATTAATATAAAATTTTAATTATATTTATACATACTAGCAATGAAGAAGTGGAAACTGAATTTAAAAACAGTATCATTTACAGTAGTACCATAAAACATGAAATAATTAGGAATAAATCTAGGAAATATGTACAAGATTTTCATGCTGAATATTATAAAACACTGGTGAGATAAATCAGGAAGGCGTATATCAAATGAAGTCCTATGACCTATTTATTAGATTAGAAGACAAAATGTGGTCATGATGTCAATTCTCTCCAAATTAATATATAAATAATTGTACACAGTCCAAATCCAAGCAAGATTTTTTGTATAAATTGACAATGGAAAAGAAAAAGATCTAGAATAATTGAAATATATTTTGAAAAAAACAAAGCTAGAGATCTCATAATACTTGATTTTAACTTACTATAAAGCTACAGTAATCAGGAAAGTGTGGTATTTGCTAGAGAATGGACACATAAATCAGTGGAATAGAATGGAGAGTCTAGAAATAGTCCCACCCATATATGTCACTGGATTGCCAAAAAGGTACAAAGGTAGTTCATTAAGAAATGATAGACTTTTGAGTAAATGATGCTGTAATATTTAGACATCCTTATGCAAAAAACTGAACTTAACACCTTGAACAATGTAAAAAATTAACTCAAAATGGACATAAACCTAAGAGAGACTCACAAGGAAGAGGTTGTGGTCAGAGATGTGCCTAAACTAGTAAGAAATATGTGACTCTTTGTTTCATCTAGGCTAGTAGAACATGATGTGAATTTAAGCTCTAACTTATTTCAAGTGTTCATAATTGTGAAAAACATTCAGAGAACAGTTCAATATTTGACATAGTTTTAGTGCAGGGAATGGTAAACAAGATGCAGGCAAAAATCTGGATTATTAACTGTGGTCTATCTCATTCTTTTTGTTCTTCAGCCTTCCTCACTGACCAGAAACTGTGTCCTCTCCTTCATTTACTTCCAGGAACCATGGTATAATAATTTCCAAATGTGTAATAATAAGCTTACATATTAAAGTATTACAAACTGATTAGCTTAATGCAGAAATTTATTGTTTCATATTTCTGAAGGCTAAGAAGTCTGAAATCAAGGTGTTGGCAGAGCCACACTTCCTCTGCAAACCTTCCTTGTCTTTTTCTAGCTTCTGATGGTTTTCTAGAAAGTTTAGGGGTTCCTTGGCTTGCAACTGCATAATTCCAGTCTCTAGCTTTGTCACATATGGTGTTCTCCCTGCTTGCCTATGTCTTCACATTGCTATTTTCTTGTAAGAACAACATACATATAACAACAACCATACTCCAGTATGACTTCATTTTTATTACATTTGCAGTGATCCTACTTCTAAATAAGGTTGCATTCTGAAATATGACAGGCTAGAACTTTAACATATTTTGGGGGAAACATAATTCAATCTCTAATACAGGGTATAGAGAATCAGGTCCTTATGGCATAGGAGGCCCTCCATTCCCACTGGTAAGTCAGGAAGGGAAGTTGTGTTCAGCTCTAGACCTATCACGTTAGGGCTTAAAAGGTGCAGATTCTATTTCTAACTGTGTAAGATTATTTTTATCCAGGTCTCAGTTTCTCAAGTTCCCAAACAGGACATGTTCCTCACTCAGTAGGCTTAAGAGCCCTGTCCTCATTCCTGTCAACGTGTTTTCCCGATATTGACCCTGATGCTCATATTTCACAGTCAGGATATTCCTGTCTATGTCTAAGACGTTGTCATCTACCAGTCCTGCAGTTCTACCCTTCCCTCCACCTTCCTCTGACCACCAGAGTGTGTGATGGCCCAGATGGGTAGTCAGCTTCTCTAAGTATTAGTGATTTTTACTATTAGTTCATACGTACATGATAATTAGCTTTTTCTGCTCTTCTAGTATGCTTTTTCCCTTGACTTGGATTTTTGCTCTTTCCTGTCTCCATGCGAGAGGACTGCAGCCTGCTGTGCTGCTAAATTTCTGCCATTTAGGACTACTGGTTAGCATACTGGACAGCAGAAGCCCAACTTGAGGTATTTTCTATGGGGCGGCTAACCTAAAGATTGCAAAACTGGTTTTTAACGTATTAGACCAAAAAAAATATTAGAAAAATGTTAGGAAAATAAACCTTAACAAATAAAATAGATTAAGGATAATAACAGCAAGATAAAAACTCTCTTGACCACGTAGTGGTTTTCTGCTTTCAAACCCACTAGCCACAAAATAGGAGTAATACTAACTCCTGCGCTTATCAGTCCTCATATTTTCTTTTGAATATGGTTTGCCCTCTCCCTGGAAGTATTTCTCCAACTTTCCTAAGTCTCATTTTCCTTACCCCATGATTTATTCACATCTCATGCCTTACAAGGAAATGTCTCTGATTGACCTCAGGTTACTTTTATCTATTTTTTACTGAATTGTTTGCCATTTTAAAATTACTTATATCATCTAAATGCTGTAAACCTCTCCCCACCACTGTCAGCCTCAAATCTACACAGTTAAATTCCAAGAAAAGAGTTGTGCTTTGCTTACATAGGAGCTTGACAAAATCTTGCTAGACAAATGAATATGCTCATACTTATAAATGTCTCAACAAAGATCAGTGGAATGTGGTGAACCGCTTTTAATTTATCACATGTATTTTTCCTCTTAACAACCTACAGTCTAGAATCTAACCCCTATTACTCCTTTATAACCACTCTCTTATGAGTCAATGATGATTTCAATTAGCAAATTCAATTTCTCAATCATCTTTGCAGAATTTATGACTGTTGACATCTTCTTTCTTACTGAAATTCTTCTTACTTAACTTCCATAGCTCTGTATTCTCCTATGTCTTGTCCTATTGCCATTTGTGGTCTTTCCCCATTTGCTTTTCTTCTTTCCTACGGGTTCCCCACAAGCTGTCCTTGGTACTCTTTTCTCCAGCTACCAGTTCTCTTATGAAATCTCAGACTCACAGGACTTCACATGCACTACTTGGATATCATGTCTGAATTAAAGACTCAACTATCCAACTTACCTCCTAGGCATTTTCATACAAGTATGCCATATCATAGAATTGAATAATGAAATTTAGAAACAAACCTAATCACATTGTTTTAAAATTTTAAAAAAAGGGAAAAATACTCTTTACAACCCAGCAATAACACTGGTGACAAGCAGACTATGTAGTGACATTTTCAGAGTACTAAAGTAAAATAGTCTTGAGATTACAGCTATAGATCCAAACAGTAATTTAAATGTAAGAGACAATATTCTCAGTCAAATAAGGCCTCAAAATTTTACTTCACAAGTCTTCTTTGAGGACATTACTAGTGGCAGTTCTCTAGGAAGGGAGAAGTAAATCTATGAACACACTCTAAGACGCATTAAAAGAATGCTGAATAAATAACTTGGTGAATTTTACTGTTTTCTAAATAAATAAACCTCCCCATGTTATACAGTATTGGTCAGGCTCTGCTGTGATAGTAAATTAACCCTGGCCACTCAGTGGCTTAATTTAGCAAAAGTCTATCTTCACAATATATGTGCATATAACATAATATCCGCACAACAGAAAATCTTTGTTCTTTTTGAACATGTGTGGAATATTCTTTTAAAATGACCAATTATTAGGCCACAAAGAAATCTTTAATAAGTATCTTAAAGTCAACATCATAGATTGTTAAATCATAATGCAGTAAAATTAGAAATCAATATTAAAGTGATAATAAAAATATCCCAAATGTCTGAAACCTCAAAAACAAGCAAAGAACTCTGAACAAAATATTTTTTTAAAAAGAATAAAAATTATAAAATTTCAGGTTGTTTCTGAATTTTAAAAAAAATGCAAAAAAAAAAAAGGAAATCAAGGTGTATATATAAGGTTATGTGGTAGGCAGAATTCTGAGACGTTCCCCCAAATTCCTATCACTTTTCATAATTCCCTCCCCCAAGTGTGGGTGGGATTGTGAATATGACAGGACAGTCACACCCTTGACTGGGTTACACTATATGGCAAAGTTGAAGGAATTTTGCATATTTAATTAAAGCCCCTAATTAGTTGACTTTGAATTAATCCAAAGAGAGGTTCTTCCTGGCAGGCCTGACCTAATTAGTTAAACACTCAAAAGAGAGATTCCCCTGTTGGTTTTGAAGAAGCAAGCTGCAATGTTGTGAGAGGACCAGGTGGTTAAGGCATGGTCTCTAGGAGCCCTGCAGGGGCAACCTCCCAGGCCAACAACCAGCAAGCAAACAAAGAGGGACCTTAACTTGCAACTAACAGCTTGAATCTAGCCACAATTTGATGAAGACAGGAAGCAGAGCTTTCCCAAGTCAAGCTTCAGATGAGGGTGCATTTTAGTGTGTGTGATGCTGCAGAAGGCTTAGCTAAAAAAATGCCAGGCTCTTGACCCACAAATATAACAAATATATTTGTTTTAAACCTCCAAGTTTGTGGTAAGTTTTTATACAGCAGTTGAAAACTAATACAGGCTTATAAACTTTGATCTTCAAACCAAATAAAGTAGAAATATCTATATATACCCATTTTACTTAAGCACATAGATGCAAAGACCCTAATGTTAGTTATCTGAATCCAGCAATGTTTGCAAAATAATACATCATCGGGGTTTTAGCAGAGGGTGATACTTAAATCATTTTCACCTTTTCTACTCCCAACTCCCAATCCCACTCATCTACTTCTGAGTAAAGAAGCCCTAGGAGCCACCATAAGATGAGACAAGATGAGACTACATGAGTGCAGGAGGAGAATCATTGTGGATATCTCTCCTCTCTGGGGTATACAATGGCTGGAGAAAAGAAGTGATGATCATGGATCCCAGAGATACATGGACACCACACCCCTACCCTTCAGGGAGGGGCTCCTAATGAATATGACTGTTCCCCTTGGTCTTTAGGAGCTGAGAAAGAGCTGAACTGATGTGAGCTGAGTTCACTCCATTTTCAAGGCTTAGAGAAAGCAAAGATGTGATAAAGCAGAGAGCCTTCCCTCTGATCCAGATTGGCAGAGACTTCTGAAACCTTTTTCTATTCCCTAGGATGCTACCACTGCCAGACACAATGAGCAGACAAAGTAAAATTACAACACTCCTAAGGGAGCACCATATCCACAGAGCAAAAGGCCAAGAATATAGCCCTATAAAATTCCTAAATTCTAAGGACAAAAAAAAAAAATCTGATAAACTTCCAGATAAAAATGTTATTTACAAAGGAAAAATAATCACAGAGCTTCAGAATTCTGTTAGTACTAGATTATTTCCCACTTTAACTTACATTTTCTGAGTGTTACGCAACTACGTCCCACCCCCGCTGCAACACACTTAAATCTGTAAAGTTAACTTTCAAGAAATGAGATGGTATCACTATAGTCTGGCACTGACAACTTTGCTATGCCTATGGTAGGTGCTTAGTAATTAGGATTTAAGCAAGTTCTTACTCCCAACCCCAAAATGACAGAGTGAATATGTCAGTGTGAAAGAAAGATATTCACAGATAATGTAAGCATTGAAAGAATCCATCAGCTTTGTAACCTGTCTGGGCAAAATACTCAAGAAGCAACATATGGGTCAGTGCAAAGATCTCAAGAAAGGACGTTGTTGAGCAAAAACATTACAATGCTTACAAAGTTAAAGCAATACATATGTAGCAAACTTTCTAGGAATATGTGACTTAAATAATTATGTTTTTAAATATAAGAAGATCACTGTAAATAAAAAATCTTAATATTACTCAGCTACATCAGCAAAACTTAGCATATGGAAGAGAGAATGAGTGGTGTTTGAAAAAGAGAGAACAGGTAAAAGAATCCCAAAGATCTCATCTATGTCACAGAGGAGGAAAATGCGGAGGTAAAAATATTTAAAAGTGGCAAATTATTAGCAGAAACATTGGTTGGAAATGTTTTGGAAATCTTGATTGTATATAATAGTAAAGAAATATGTTTGATAATGAGGACTGGGAAAAGAACACAAAAGTTAGTTCAATGGAAAACTTAATGAAACTCTCAAATTAAGAAATGAAAAAGGAAATGAGTAACAATTTGAGCAAACTGAAAGAACTAGGGAAAGAAAAACCATGAACCAACATAAAATGAAAAATGACTATAAGTAAATAGCAACACATCATCAAAGCATCTAGTCATAACAGTCCTGGTAAATAGGATCAATGTTCCTGGTGATGACAACTAAAATGGCTTGACAACAATCACCTTCTAAAAAGTTCAGAGACCTAACAAGAGACTGAAAAATTGCCAGACTAAAAATAGGAAGAGAACTACACCTCAGAGTTGAGCCAGAACTCTTTTTGCCTCAGGGGAAAATGCCCATCTAGAAAAGGCAAATCAGAGACAGTTTCTGGTGAAGGGCAAGAGAAGTAGGGTGTATGGGGCTGAGTCTGAGCTTATGGGGATTAGGTGAAAGGGGAAGAACTTTTATTTATAACACTCTCTGCCACCCAGGGCTTTTGCCCTGAGACCATTTTGTAATTTTTGGAAAGTTGCTGAGTGGCTGAATATCTTCGTGTTTTTGTGGGGCAGAGGAAATGAGGTTTGGAGTTTGGTGCCCACCAACAGCAGAAGCTCCAGTCAGTCCTGCTCTGGATTGGGACTCTGAAGAGCTATTTTTTGAAATGGTGGCATGACTACGCTCTGGCTAGTCATCTAGTTGAACTAGAAAATTCTCAGCCTTTGGTCCTGAGAATGTTACTGCCTGAGATGCCCTGCAAAAAACAGGCAAAATCCTCCCTCAATGAAGCCATCGTCATCCTAGATTTGAAGTTATTTCTGAAAATATTTTTCTAATAATATATTCAGAAAATACTATAAATCATACCTGGTGACAAGGCAAAATTATCCAGAAACAAGAGAAAATAACTAGAGACTTCAGATAATAGGGTGATCAGATACAGACTGAAAACAACATCTCTATTTCTGAGATTAAAGTCATACTTGAAAAACATCAACAAGGAATTGGAAACTAATACAAGTAACATTAAAGCACTGAGAAAGAACCAAGTAGAAATTATAGAAATTACTAACAAATTAAAAATAAATGAATGGATTTAGCAACAGATTGATAAGCTGAAAATGTATTTGTGAGCTGGAAAATAGGTTAAAGAAATTATCTACAATTAAGTACTGAAAGTAAAGATGAAAAATACAGAAGAATGGTAAGTGCTATACTTGATACAGTTGGAAGGTCTAAGATACATCTGAGTCCAAGTAAATGAGGAGAGAGAGAAGGCAGAGCAATATTTGAAGACATAATGGCTAAGAACTTCCGATAACTGGTAAGTACATAAATTCACAGATTTGAGGAGGATATATTTTAAAATACATAATACGTGGGTTCATGCATGTGTGCACAAAGTACACAGAAACATATTAGAGAAAATTTTGAAAACTAGACAATGAAAAATCTTAAAAGCAACTAGAAGAAAAGTTGCCTTCAAAGATACGACAGATTGATAACTAATTTCTTTCTACTACTATTGGAAGCTAGAAGAACAATAAAAAAAATACCTTTAAGTATTTTTAAGCTAATAGAAAGTAATATAGAAAGTCATGAGCTAGAATTCTCTACCTAGTGATTATACCCTTAAAGAATGAAATCAAACATATTTTCAGATCGGAAAGCAAAACAAATAAACAAAACTGAGAATATGTTATCGGCAGACCCAAACTGAGAATTCTTAAGGTGATTATGAGGCAAAAGGAAAATAATCCCAGATGGAAACTCTGTTATAGTAGATAACTTCTAGATAATTTTACTTGTATAAATAAAAATCTTAATTTTAATGATAAAGTTAGAGATAAATGTGACAAATTATAAACACAAAAGTTTTATTTGATCAAGTAAAATTTAAAAATGCATATTTAGACTTGAAATATTTGAATATCCCATTTAATTTACAAATTTTTAAAACACAAGTCTTAAAGTTAGAAATGGCATGAATTACAGACATGAAAATACATTGGGGCAGAGTTAAGTCTCTGTTGATCACATCCATATCTGCTCTAGATCCTCTTGTCCTTAACTATTTCAGGGAATAAGGAGGAAATTTAGGAGATGAAGAGATTTGGGATTACCAGAATAGCTCCCATTACCCAACTTTCCTCACAGCTTAACTTTGGCTAAATATATATTTGATTTTGAGTTTAAATGTGGGATATCCAGGACAGGAATCTTTGGGACATCTGTTCCACCAATATAATTTCAGAGGCTAAAAGCTGAGATATCTTTAAAAAATTGCATAATTCTTACATACTTTCAATCGTCTAAATTAGAATATCTAAAGATAGGGTCCAGAAATCTGTCTTTCTAAAAATCTCCCAATCCAGCCTTAACTGAGAACAGGTACTTGGGAACCACATTGCTAACAAAATCTGCAATTTGGGGCTCTGATTAGTTCAGAATAGGGTGCTATAAAGAAGCAGCAAATAAGACTGTTACCCTAAAGGATCTTTCAGTCTAACTGGAGACAAACGTGTAGAATAAGTTATATACTTATAAAAGCCATGACAAACGGAAGCATAGCACAGGGATAAGTAAGGTGGAGTCACGGATGGCAACATGGAGGAGATAGCACGTGATAAAAAGGGGGTTGTGTGAGAAGGACAGGACAGGAAGAACTGTTAAGACGTGGATTTTCCAGACAAAGGGAACAGTATATAAAAACCATGTTAATAAAAAAATCTTAATAGTATTTTTATAGGCCCTTAAACCTGGGAATGAACCAACTTCCCCTAGGGGAGACTGTGAGAGCTTCCATTTATATTCAGACAATTAACCCATATTAACAATTCATGAAATTCTATGCATTTGGCATAGAATTGTAATTGATATACACTTTGGGGCATTCTCAGGTGGAATCCTTTGTTTAAATACTCTGTTCCCATCTCTCTTACAACCACTCTCCTTTGATTACAGCCAATTTGAGGACCAAGAGAGATTTGCAAGCTCAACAGGTAATGAAAGAGTACTAGTGGTGGTGGTGGTGGTGATGATAGAAAGATCTCACACATGAACAACATTGCTAACCCTTGCTCCTTTGCCTAGAGTCTGGATACAGGACCATAGGGATGTGAGGAACCTGGGGAGGTGGTAGAATGGGCACACAATACAGCCTACATCTGATGAGTCCTTAAAACACAGATACTATGGATTAAAACTGAATGAAAACTAAAGACGGAGATTATCAGCCTTCATTCTGTGGGTTATTTAAATGATTTTTGTATCTATTTTAAAAATAAATAAATTCTCCTACATTGGTTTAAATGGAGCCGTGGCATCAGGGTCTTGAAATTTCAGTGCTACCAAGAAAGCTGTTGCTATGGTTTCCACGATGTGGATGCTATAAACCCATGAAACTGCACCAGTACACAATTATGCAACTCTACTGCAGCACGTCAGAATTATTTTTCCTGTGTTTTCTTTTCTTTTCTTTTTTTTTTTTTACTTTGAGCACCAGGAAAGCCTAAACCCACAAACCACAAATCAATGAAATTATAATAATAAAATAACATCCTTGATTCCTATATGTTGATAACAATTTTCCACATATTTTAGGAGGGAGATTCAAAGCTTAATGTACTACCAAGCTACATATTTTCACATGTTCTACAACTTCCTTGATTCAGTTTTCATTTATTTTGCCCACTTCAGGGTGCACACATTTTAATAGCAAGGAGAATTTTGGCAATATTTTATACTCTGTTGGAATCTGACCAAATAGGATTCTTCATTATAACATAAGACACGTTTGAGTACGTTATGTCCTTCCTAGTAGAAATAGTGGTATAATAAATGGGAGCTTTAAATCAATATTAGGTTTGCCAGTAATTCATTAAAATTTAACATTGTAATAATTAAACAATTAAGAATATGAGTTCTGGTTTCCATTCTTTTTTGAATGTTTAAATAAGTATAACACTTGTGTTGTTTGTCACTACCTTATTTCATTTGTCATAACAGTGACTCTTAGAGGAATAAAGTAGATCTGTATAAAAAAGCTTAGTCATGCTGATAGTATTAATCAATATTTAGTAGTGATACTTATTCATAGTAAATAGCCTACATGTTTAGACAAATGCTTCTCACTCAAAAGAAATAATTTTAAAGTACATATCATGGCTTCCTTTTAAAGTCTCTATTATATTTATATTCATATGTTCATATTTATGATGTTTTTAGCATCTGTATTATCTCTGCAACTGCTCAATAGCATTAATTCTTCAATAATATTTGCATAATATTCAGTGGACATTTTTTAAGAAACTGTTATAGAAATCATGTACTGTTGGGTGCTCTGGAGTACCTAAACACATGCACATATAACACAGCCCATGCCCTCATAAAATTATGATCTAATTAGTAAAAGAAGCTGAACTCTTCAACAATAGAAAATGGAATATTATTCAATGTTGAAAACATTATGTACTAAAATAAATTTCCTAGCCTTATGGATTATAGATTTTATTGGGGTTACTGCTCAAATGCTGCATGATAGGACCTTGAGAACTGAGAAGAAAAGGCAATGTTTTATGAACTCATGGGTTCATGATACCAGGCCATTCTTTTTCTTCCTTCTCAATGTTTATCTATTATTTCTACACCCTTGTGGGCCCCTCATCATCTCAAACTTCCAAAATGTCCCAGAGGAAAAAAAAGTCTCTAAACAGACTTTTAATAATCCTAAACTCTTATTTTTCTCTTGTGTTGGCTAAAATGTATCTTATGATGTTTAAGTCATTTGTCGGTTATCTGTCTCCTGGAGCCATGACTTGCCTCTGAGTACAAAGCTTTAGTAGGACAGTAGGTCACTATATTATGCTCTGATGTCTCATTGGTCTCCTTCTGGCCCTGTAGCCCTCAGTCTACATTGCCCCTCTGATTTTACTAGGTAGCATAAGCAGGTGTATTTCTCTATAGGTGGGGAAACCAAGCTGCAATAAAGCACACAATCCAACCTATTAATTATCCCTTTTCTATTAAAAACATGTTGTTAAAGGTAGTGTTTATAAAAATAGAAGTATGAATCAATTTATCATTCACTGCAATTTTAGAAAAGTTAACAGCGTGCTCTTCACTCAAGTCCAGTACTACTGTAATCTTGAATTCCTAAATTCCATGGGATCTTTATACTAAACTGTACTCACTGTGACTGCTGCTCCTGACCTAATAATATATTCTTGAAATATTATCACTTTAAGTATAAAACTGATACTAGTTTTATACTAATGGCACAAAAGTTTTATAGCTTTGTACAAAAGTATTAGTTTTATACATGGCACAAAAGCAAATTGGTGTGTCTTTGGTTTTAAGGATGGCCCAGATCACATTTTACGAGGAATAACTCTTCTGTTCTAGAATACGTTAGAGTGGTAAAACACCTATTTTATCTATTTGTTTTTGTCTTGTTTTTGTTGCCAGCATCACTTAAGCCCCTTTAGTAACATTTGGGTAAGTGTCCCTCCTGTATTCCATGTGATATTAACGAAGTTGTAAGTCAACATACTCCACCAACCAGCCTCCTCTATAAGAATTAGCATATAAATCAAACCTAGCAAATAAGATTTCTGCCTTGATATTTATATATAAGCAAGTGGCCATACTTTCATTCCAGCATAGTTATTAAGCTGCATTGGATGTTGTGATTATATGGGCTTGTGGCATTCAATGGCCATTCTCATCACTAACACAAGGAAAGGCAGAACAAACAGATAGAGAAAGGGAAGGGAGTCATGATATCATTTGTGTCCCTGGAACAAACTTTGCCAGATGATAGATCCACTCCTCCCTTTCACTGTTACGAAAGTCAAAACATTTCTTTTTCCGCTTAGGCTACTTTACATTAGGTTTCTGCCAGGGGGCAACATTCAACATAGTTAACCAATAATCTAGTGGGTGCACCAATCACCAATGAGTCAGAAGAGAAGCTGATAGTAAAAATCCAGGTACCACTGGACCTCTGCATCATGACTGAATCCCAGTCCTGGTTTCTGCTACTTACAAGGGAAAGAGTTCTATCTAATATAGGTAAGGGGGTGAAGGTGGATTATAAGGGGGTTAACATTTATAGCAAACTTACTATATAGTAGATATCATGCCGATCTTACTGACATTATGTCATATACTCTTTACACTTGGCAGAGTGGGAATAGAAGTAAACTGGATCATTATTCCCATTGTATAGATGATAAAATTGAGTTTTAAGGAAATTAGGTAATTTTCCTAAGGCCATATGGCTGGAAAGTGGTGAATTTCAGATTCTCTCCAAGACTATCCAGTCTCAAAGCCTAAATTGGAGACTTAAACGTAAATTTTATAATTCTCCTAGTTCTTAAATTCTCTCTCTATAAGAGATCTTACTCTGGGAAATCAATGACTTCATATTTAATGTTTTAGACTCCTTTTAATATGTTCTCTTGAAAGAGCAGCTTTGATAAGAGGCTGGGCTTGTGACTTTGGTTTCAATTAGTATCAGATGGTATATACAATTCTTTCTCCCCAAAGGACAAATATTTTCCCCAGTCTAGTCAAGCTCATATACAAGACAAATTTCGTATGACTTAATGAACCTACCAACTCCTATCTGCACACATGTAATAGAAGTCTAAGTCTGGGTTTGTAGTCTTCTGACCACTTTTCTTCTAGGTATCCAGTCACATGTATAATACTTATAAGAAATTTATCTACTAGAATTAGCAAAGGCCCTACTATTTTCTGTTATTTAAAAACTCTGAATAGAGAAATTGTTTTCCCATGTCTTCTCTCTGGGGATTATGACTTAATTTATATTTTACAAAATCTGGCAACACATTTATCACTAAATAATATAATGTCTACTGATTTTGAGATAAGTCGTGGGAGAATTTTTTTCCCACTTTATAAAAGTTCCAGCATTACTGGCTATTTACTAGTAAGTCCTATAATTTACCTTCTAATAAGCAGAGGTACCCTATATTTGTTTTAAAGTGAGTCATTTTACTCATATATATCTTGACCTTGAATATTGCTGAACATTGCTTTTACCACATACAAATAGGACTAGTGATATTTAGGAGATAGGATGCTTAATAGAGAAGGGGGCACTTCCAATTTCATTGAGCTTCTTGTATTAAAATTGCCTGTAGATATGGAGAAATCTGGTGGGAATGTAAGTTGGTGCAGCCATTGTGGAAAACAGCATGGAGGTTTCTCAGAAAACTAAAAATAGAATTGCCATATGATCCAGCCATCTCACTCCTGAGCATATATCATAGACAAAACTATAATACAAAAAAAAACATGCACCCCTATGTCCATAGCAGCGCTATTCACAATAGCCAAGACATTGAAACAACCTAAGTGTCCATCAACAGATGAATGGATGGATAAAGAAGATTTAGTACATATATACAATGAAATACTGCTCAGTCATAAAAAAGAATGAAATGCCATTTGCAGCAACATGGATGCAACTAGAGGTTATCATACTAAGTGAAGTCAGAAAGAGAGAGCCAAATATCATATGATATCACTTATACGTGGAATTTAAAATATGACACAAATGAACCTATCTATGAGACAGAAACAGAATCATGGACATAGAGAATAGACTGGTGGTTGCCGAGGGGTAGGGGGGTGGGAGAGGGATGGATTGGGAGTTTGGGATTAGCAGATGCAAGCTGGTATGTATAGAATGGATAAACAACAAGGTTCTACTGTATAGCACAGGGAACAATATTCAATATCCTGTGATAAACCATAAAGGAAAAGAATATGAAAAAGAATGTGTATATATATGTATAACAGTCACTTTGCTGTACAGCAGTAATTAACACATTGTAAATAAACTATACTTCAATTTAAACAAAAAGAAAAAAATAAGACTATAGTCCTCCACTTATATTTTCTTCTAGAAGAAATGCCTCATATCTGTCAGAGAAAAGCCATTGCTCTTCTGTCCCTTGGTTTGATAAAAAGCTAAAAAGAGAACTCCTCACTAAGAAAAAAACTGAGATTTCAGTCCTATTCACACTGTCAAGATGGCATCACAAGTAGAAATCATCTAAAAGATTATTACATTCAGATTGTTCAACACACATGATGATCCGTTCCTTTATCACTAATAAAAATGGTACAGCTGAACTATCAGTAGGTAAGAGAAAGTTCTGCAACACCCAGTTCTGGTGCTAGGAAACTACAGACCTCTCTGGCTTGTCACCCTGAAGTGCTGTTATCAGTGAAAATGCTCCAGTTTCAGCTGAATTGTTCTTTATGCATAACTGACTTTTTTGGGAATTAAAGACAGTCTAGTAAGCGAGCAACAGAATGCACAGCCTGAGTTTGTATGACCTCATTGTGCCAGCAGGCCCTGCTGGGAGACTGGAATAATTTACATTGTCAGAATTCCTGGAATATCTACTTTCTGGGTTCCTTTTGCAGCTAAGGGGCAGAATAAGAGCAAGGGTTGGGATAGTATTCTAGGCATGACTGAATTCATATTCATGCCATTACATAAAGATCAGTTTGTTCTTTATTGCTTAACCAGAGCAGCAATTAGGAAAAGCTAGAATCTCTATGAACCTCATCAGAAGATATACTAAATAATTCATTGGGATAACCTTTCCGTATTCACAAAAGGCTTCAAACCTCTTACACTGTATTTAAAGTAAACTGAAGTCATTAGTTATGTAAGCATCCATCTGAAAATATTATGGGGCCCATAATGTGTTCTCAGCTCAGCACTGGTGGTTCTTATGTTCCTGCTATCAGGGGGCTTACTGTTTCACTCATTAAGTAGTACTGACCCTCCTCAAACAAGACTTGAATTTGTATAGTATCTATGGTACAAGTAGAAACCAAAGAGAAGGAAGTTGGTGAGTTAGGCAAGAGAAGGGTGAAATTCAATGAGGAAGATGCTATTCTAACTAAGGTATGGAGACCCCCAAAATGTAATGAAACTAGATTGCAGAGAATTTAGAAATTTATTTTTTCCAGGAATGGAGATCCAGAAATTGGAATAATAAAGACAATATTAGTCAATGGTCAGTATTGTGGAACAGTTAAGACTGTGGATTCAGGAAGCATAGACAGAGGTTAAATATCCACTTCTATCATGTGCCTAAGGGTTACCATCTCTAATGTAGGAATAACAGCACCAATTTTATAGGATCATTATGAGAATTAACTGAATTAAAATAAGAAAAGTGCATAGCATAGTACCTGACTGAGAATAAATGCTCAGAAAATGTTAGTTGTTTTTAATACTGAGCTCTTACTTTGTGCTGGTCATAAATTTAAGCAACTTACATCTTTTATCTCTTTTAATACTCACAAAGACACTATGAGGTTTAGATGAAGAAACAAGAATAGAGAGACAAAGCAACTTTCCTAAAGTTACTAAAGCACAGTATCTAAGTAAAGACATTGACATAGGTAGTTTGAATCCAGAGTCTGTGTTCTTAACTGTTGCACCTCCCTGCACTAGTTTTCTTAACTGCATCACTTCTTCCTGCCTAGTACCATTCATTTCTAAGAACAGTATAGCTGCAAAATACGAAACAATTAGTTCTCAAAGATGCAATCATCGTTGATGATGCTCTTATCAAAACAACTACTTATATAGCTGGATTTCTATTGGTTACATGGATATTCATGTTACTAGCTATCTTACTTTGGATTAAATCTACACTTGTCTAAATCTAGTTAGGGCGTGTAGGCTGCCATTTTTGTGAAAGGTAAATGTTATTTTATTTAAATATCTATATATAGTCTATGTTTTATAAAGGAGAAGCTCTTAAATGTCTGTCACATTGGGAAAGTTTTGGCCATGACAAATCAGGATAGAAGTTCACCTAGACAATAGGGGATTTAGAACATCTCTAGCCAAAGAGGTCAGAGGTCACATCCAAGAGAACCAAAGGGAAAAGTAGACATATTTTGAGGTCCAAGTAGCAGCTATATTCAGTTGGTTAGCCAAAGCAGGCACGAATAGAATGCTACTGAGTCCATGAAGATAACCCACAAACACTGTTCAGAGTGCAAAAAAACAGATGCAATAAGTGAAGAAAGAGGGGAAAGGGTTAGAGTATCAACGGCAGAGTTGATAAATAACAATATAGTAAGACCAAAGTCCCAAACTCTGAACAACATAATATCATGTTCCAGCCAAATGGTCAGTGTAAGGTGATCCATCACTGACTTGACTATTATTGGGAATAAAGAAGCAAATAGAACCCATGATCCTGATGGGGCTAAAGTAGCACAAAGTCACTGTCTTTAATTCCAACTATCAGAGATTCCAGTGTGGAAATACTAAAGAAAAAGATTAAAGCACATGTGGAACATACTTCAATAAAGTGGGAAATAATAAAGAAAGCAAATTAAAGCATATGTTGAAATATAGGAGTTTTTCAAAAAAATAAATAGATTATGATGTAGCATTTTCACAAATGTTTTGACTTTCAGATAACTAACTTTCAAATAGCCTGCGTTTTTTGTATCTTATATTTGTAAAAGACCTTTAATATGCCAAATCTTTGCTCTTTCCATCCCTGGTGGAACAAATATTTTGGGCCCTCCCATGATGACATTGGCTGACTCCAAATAGTTCAACTTTGGAATCTCACCATTTTGTTTGTTCAGCAATGACTCTGCAATTGATTATTATCCTGCATTTTGATCTTATTAATTTAAAAAGGGAGTGGAAAATAGGTGAATGGAAAAGATGTTGTGTATATATATATACAATGGAATACTACTTAGCCATAAAAGCGAATGAAATAATGCCATTTGCAGCAACATGGATGGACCTAGAGATTATCATACAAAGTGAAGTAAGTCAGAAAGAGAAAGACAAATATCATATGATATCACTGATATGTGCAATCTAAAATAATTATACAAATGAACTTATTTACAAAACAGAAACAGACTCACAGACAGAGAACAGACTTGTAGTTGCCAGGGGGTGGGGTGGTGAATTGGGAGTTTGGGATTAGCAGATGCAAACTATTACATATAGAATGGATGAAAAACAAGGTCCTACTGCATAACATAGGGAACTATATTCAATATCCTGTAATAAACCATAATGGGAAAGAATTTTAAAAGTATATATATATATATGTGTGTGTGTGTGTGTGTGTGTGTGTGTACGTAACTCAGTCACTTTGCTGTACAGCAGCAACTAACAACATTGTAAATCAATTATACTTCAATAAATTAAAAAATGAAAAAGGAGTGAAAAATAAAACATTTGATACTAGAAATTAAACCTCTAGGTGTCATGAACTTATTATATGTGGAAGAAGGATGGAAACATCATTAGGTATAGTAGAAGTAGCAAGGCTTCATTTTCATTTGAAGACACATTGGACTTCAGACAGTAAAATAATTAAAAGAACATGAATGTAGTACTGGCAATATATCCTTGACGATCATATCTATCTAAGAACCCAGAAAAAATTAAGGATTCTTTTTTTCTTTTTTCAAATGGAACATCCCCAGCCCCTCTCCAATCATCCCTGTCCTATGCCCTTGCCCCCAGCACACATACACAATCAAGTTGACTTTCTCACATTTCAACAGTAGAATGGGATGTTTAAAAGGCATTTTGCATAAAAGTTAGGGATGGCCTATAACTCAACCAATGAACATACACATACACACACACATGCACACACACACACAAGATTATGTGAGGACCACTGACAGTTGCCCCCACCCTCCACCCAAGTCATAAAAATAACTTAAGATATGAGTATCAAAATGTATGGTTATCAGTAATGAACTACTTTAAGCAGAGACCTCTTAGTTAATTTGATATGATCCCTTGTATTTGCTTATGAGTATTTCTGCAAAATAAAATTTCTGTAGTCATTTGAATAGGCCTTTTAGCCATCCCTACTGTTGCCTCTCTGAGAATAAGTAGAGCAGTATGATATTTTAAAAATCATATTTTTTGAAAAATAAATAGTAATTCTATTTTGTCAGACATAAGCCCCTCCCCCTCCTTTTTTAAACAAAAAGCAAGGTAATTGGGAAAGATCACTAAGCACTCAGCCTTTGGAATGCAGTTGTGTTAGGAAGTCAGGGGAATTAGATGAATTTGACTCCATTTGAATCAGATGAATACAAGCTTTGAATTAGCTGGTGGAAAGGGTAGTGTTGTCAATCTATTTACTTTTAATTCATTTGGAATTGTTAGGGGTATTTTTTACTCTTAGCTCGCCCTTTCCTATTAGACTGTGTTGGGCCAAAGCCACTTCAGCTAGTTAGTACAGAGCTATAAAGATCTAAACATGGCAAAGGTTGAAACAGTTGAGTCATCCTGCCTGATGGAACATCAAAGGACTCATGAGCCATTGGCTCATGAGCTAGTTTTTCACTTAGTGATAATAACCCAAAGTCAAATAACGTAGTTAATTTCGTCACTGATGTTAGAAATTGAATCAACAGAGGCTCTGAGAAAATTCTTAGTTGTGACACTTCTGCACCAAAAGACTGAATCAATACTCAGCCTAAGAATATAACATATATATGGCACTTGCATCCTAAATTAAAGGTTTTCCATGAAGCCAAAATTAAGCCTTTACTTCTTGTTATGAGGCATAGGCTTGCCATCATAATTCATAATATATTCTCTAGTCCTCACCACACTTATAATGGTGGGAACTGAGCTGTGAGTGTATGATTTCCCTTGTTTACTTTTGGTAAACAACAGAAACTTACAAAATCCAAACACGTTTTAATAATATCATTATAATATAAATTAAAATAATAATAGTACCTAAGGTTTTTTAGAGCTTACTCTGTGAACAAACTTTGTTCTAGGAATGTTAACCCTTGAGATAAGTACTATTATTATTATGCCCACTTTATAGAGGAAAAACTGACAGAGGTAAGTAACTTGCCCAAAAGGATGCAATTAGTTAAGTTGAAAACAAGGATTTGAACTTAGGAAAGTCAGCCCATGAGATAAAGTGTCTCATCCATTATGATAAACTAATGGGCTAAGGAATGCATTCTTCTTTGTACTCTACCCAAGTCAAATTATCAGCATGGCTCAACTCAGCTTCCAGGGGAAACACTTATCCAAAGCCATGGCTTCCTCACCTCCGCTGGTCTTCATCTCAGCTATCTACCTCTTTAGCTGTCTTCTCCCATGACTATACCCTAGACATAATTGTCACCTAGAACTGCTGCACTTCTACCATCTTAATCTAAAATCAATCCCTGTTGATTTCTCTTACACTGTTACTTTTATGACACACATTCTTTAACCCATCCTGATTTTTCTGCTGTTCTCCTATTTATTTCCTCTCTAAGACTGTATTTTCTTTCCTAATTCATCCTATTCTTCATCACCTCAAATATTTACTTTCTCTCTTTCTTTCCATTATTCTCCCAGTAGGACCTTGACTGTAGACCAGTGCTGCCTTCCTCTGCTCATGCATGTGGACTACAGAGCACAGCTGATGCTCTGTCCTTGGATTCTTTGAGCTTACAGTTTTCTGAATTTTCTTGTCTTTCTACTTGATCCTCCTGTCTCCCTCACAGGTTCATCTTCCTCCCGTCGTCCCTTAAATGTAAGTCTTTCTCGGGGGTTTCACTGGCAACTTCCCTCACTGCTCTGTACACCCTGGGTCATCTCACCAAATTTACTGTTTCTGTCACTACCTGTATTTATTAAGGTAAGCTAAAAAGCTACAAAATGTAGGGCTCAAACACAATAGTGTTGCTTTCTCATATAGTAGTCCAAAGTGAGTATTCCTGGTGGGTGGGAAGATTTTTTTTTTGTATATGAAAATTCCAGAACTCAAATGCTTCGATCTTGTGAATCCAATATCCCCTAGGATCTTGTCACTGTTTGCTCCCATTCTGCTAAAGGGGAAAGAGAACATGGAGAAGGCATACCAGCTCCTTAAAAGCCTTGGTTCAGGAATGACACACATTGAATACACTCGTGTCCTATTGGTCAGATCTAGTCACATTGCCACGACTGACTGGAGGAAGAAAAAAGCCATGAAGTGTATGTAGTTGAATATCTAAGAAATAGAATTAAAGTTTTAATGAACAGCCAGCAGTATAACACTGAATCCAAAATACTTATCTCCAGCCTATATAACCAAATACTAATTGACTTCCCCATTAGGAAGGCCTCATTGGTATTTCAAACCTATCCGAAACTAAACTCACTAGCTTCCTATTAAAGCTGCTCTTATCATGTGTTCACCTCCTCAGTAAATGACATGGCCCAAACCACTAGTAATCCTGGCTCCTCTCTTTCTAACCTCTCATACCCAATCACCTAGTCTTCTCAATTCTACATCTCTCCCCATCCTGCCCCAGCTTTATTGAGGTAAATTGACAAATTAAACTGTGTATATTTAAAGTGTACATCTTGATGATTGATTTGACTTGATATATGTATATGCTGTGAAATGATTACCACAATGAATTTAATTAATACATCTATCACCTCACAGTTACCTTTTTGTACATGTGTGTGTGGTGAGACCACTTAAGATCTGCTCTGTTAACAAATTTTAAGTATACGGTATGATATAATTAACTATAGTCACCACGGTACAAATTAGATCCCCAGAATCTATCTATCTAATAACTGAAAGTTTGTGCCCTTTGACCAACATCTCCCCATTTCTGATACCCCCATTCTATTCTGTTTCTATGAATTCACTTTTTCCTTTTTTCGGATGCCATACATAAATGAGATTATACAGTATTTATATTTCTGTGTTTGGCTTATTTCACCTAGCATAATGCCTTCCAGGTATATCCATGTTCTCACAAATGGCAGGATTTCCTTCTTCCTTAAGACTGAAAAATATTCCATTGTGTGTGTGTGTGTGTGTGTGTGTGTGTGTGTGTGTATATTTTCTTTATCTATCAATCTATTAGTGGACACTTAGGCTGTTTTCATGTATTGGGTATTGTGAATAATGGTTCAGTGAACATGTGAGTGCAGGTCTCTCTTTGAGATACTGATTTCATTTCCTTTGAGTGTTCCCTTCAGATGTGGGACTGCTGGATCATACAGTAGATCTAGTTTTAATTTTTTGAGTAACCTCTATGCTGTTTTCCATAATGACTGTACCAGCTTACATTCCAACCAACAGTGTACAAGGGTTCCCTTTTCTTCACATCCTTGCCTGCATTTATCTTTGTTATTTTTGATAAAAGTGTTGAATATTGTCAACTACTTTTTCTGCATCTATTGAGAAAATCATATAATTTTTGCCCATTCTGTTAATGTGATGTATCACATATACTGAGATGTGTATGTGATGAAGCATGTTTGCATCTCAAGGATAAATCTCATTTGATTAACTTCTTAGTGTGCTGTTGAATTTGGTTTGTTAGTATTTCGTTAAGGATTTTTGCATTGTGTTCATCAGAGATTTTGGTATGTTTTTCTCTTTTCTTCCAGTGTCCTTGCTTGTTTTTGGTATCAAGGTAATGCTGACCTCATACAATAAGCTTGGTGTGGGGTGTGGGGGGGTCTTTTCTTCAATTTTTTTTGAAGAGTTTGAGAAGAATTGGTCTTAATTTTTTAAATTTTTGTAGCATACACCCATGAAGCCATCTGTTCCTGGGTTTTTCTTTGTTGGAAGATTTTTGATTATTGCTTCAATTTCATTACTCATTATTAGTCTGATCAGATTTTCTATTTCTTCATAATTCAGACTTGGTAGGTTATATGTTTCTAGGAAGTCTTCCAGCTTATCCAACTTGTTGCATTTAAGTTTTCGTAGTAGTCTCTTAATATCCTTTCTATTTCTGGGGCATCATTTATAATTCTTCATCTTTTATTTCTTATTTTATTCATTGTTTCTTCTCCCTTTCTTTTGGTTAGTCTAGTTAATAGTTTTTCAGTTTTGTTTACCTTTTCAAAAAACTAGCTATTAGGTTCATTGATCTCTTCTATTGTTCTTCTGGTTTCTATTTCATTTATTTCTGTTCAGATCTCTGTTATTTTCTTCCTTCTGCTAACATTGGATTTAGTTTTTTCTTTTCCTAGTTTTTTGAGGTGTAAAATTGGGTGGGTTTTTTTTGAGACCTTTCTTTTTTTCTTAATGTAGATACTTATTTCTATAAATTTCTTTTTTAGAACTGTTTTTGATGCATCTCATAAGCTTTGGTATGTTGCGTTTCCCTTTTTGCTTCATTCAAGATGTTTTTATTTCTTCTTTGACCCATTAGCCACTTAGGAATGTATTGATTTCCACATGTTTGTGAATTTTCCACTTTTCCTTCTATTAGTAATTTCTAGTTTCATACCATTTTGGTAAGAAAAGATATTTGATGATTTCAACCTTCTTAAATTTGTTAATATTTGTTTTGTGACCTAACACAAGATCTATCCTGGAGAATCTTCCATCTGTGCTTGAGAAAAATGTGTATTCTGTTGACACTGGGTAGAATATTCTTGTATATGTGTGTTAGGCCCATTTATTCCAAAGTGTAGTTCAAATCCGATGTTTCCTTATTGATTTTGTCTCTGGATTTTAAATCCTTTGTTGAAAGTGGGGTATTGTTGTCCCATACTATTACTGCATTGCTGTCTGCCTCTCCTTTCAGATCGTTAGTGCTTAATATATTTAGGTGCTCTGAAGTTGGGTTCATAAATATTTACAATTGTTATATCTTCTTGATTAATTGACCTCTTCGTCATTATAAAACGACTTTGTCTCTTTTTAAGTTTTTGACTTAAGAACTATTTTGTACGATATAAGCATAACTACCTCTGGCTCTCATGGTTTCCATTTGCATGGAATGTATTTTTTTTTAACATTCCTTTATTTTGAGCCTATGTGTGTCCTGAAAGCCGAAATGAGTCTCTTGTAGGAAATTGGGTCTTGTTTTTTCATCCATTTGGTCACCATATATCTTTTGATTGGAGGGTATAATCCATTTACATTTAAGGTAATTTTTGATACTTAAGGATTTACCATTGCCATCTTATTAATTATTTTCTGGCTGTTTTGTAGTTCCCTTGTACCCTTCTTCCTCCATTGCTATCTTTCTTTGTGATTTGATGATTTTCCATGGTGGTATGCTTTGACTCCTTTCTCTTTATCTTTTGTGTATCTAGTATAGGTTTTTGCTTTGTGGTTATCATGAGGCTTACATAAAACATCTTATAGTTATAACAGTCTATTTTAAGCTAATAATAGCTTAACTTTGATTGCATATAAAAACTACTTTTTTATGGTCCCTACACACATTTTATGCTTTTGATGTCATAATTTACATATTTTATATTATATATTCATTAACAAATTCTATAAAGTTATTCATAATAGTTTTGTCTTTTAACCTATATATTGTATGACAGTTAAGAGATTTACACACCATCATTACAGTGTTACAATATTTTGAATTTGACTATATGCTTACCTCTACCAATGAGTTTATATTTTTATATTTTTTCATGTTACCAGTTAGCATGTTTTCATTTCAGCTTAAAGAACTCCTTTTAGCATTTCTTGTAATGCATGTCTTGTGGTGACGAACTCCTTCAACTTTTGTTTGATTGGGAAAGTCTTGATCGCTCTTTCATTTCTGAAGGACAGCTCTGCTGGGTATTCTTGGTTGGAAGTTTTCTTTTTCAACACTTTGAATATATTATCTCACTCTCTCTCTTAGCCTGCAATGTTTCTGCTGAGAAGTCCACTGACAGCCTGTGGGGGTTCCCTTGTATGTGATGAGTTTCTTTTCTCTTGCTGCTTTTTAAATTTTTCTATTTGATTTTTGATAGTTTTATTATTATGTGTCTTGGTGAAGATCTTTGGATTGAATCTGTTTGGGGACCTATGAGTTTTATGTACCTGGGTGTTCATATCTCTCCCCAGATTTGGGAAGCTTTCAGCCATTATTTCTTTAAATAAGCTTTCTGTCCTTCTCTCTCTATCCCTTCCCATAATGTGTATGTTATTTTACTTCATGGAGTGCCATACTTTATGTAGTCTTCCACTTCTTTCCTTTCTTCTCTGACTAGATAAATTCAAATGATCTGTCTCTGAGTTTGCTTATTCTGTCTTCTAATTGATAAGTTCTGCTATTGATGCTCTGTATTGCATTTTTCACATCATTTGTTGTATTCTTCAGCTCCAATATTTCTGTTTGGTTCTTTCTTTAATGATAATCTTTCTCTTTGTTAAATTTCTTGTTTTGTCCATGCATTATTTTCTTGATTTTGTTGAAATTTCTTTCTGTGTTTTCTTATAGTTCAATGAGCTTTCCTAAAACAGCTATTATGATTTTTTATCACACAAATTGTAGACCTCCATTTTTGGAGGGTCAGTTCCTAGAAAATTATTGTGTTCTTTTGGTGGTGTCATGCTTGCTTAATTTTTTCCTATTCCTTGAAGTTTTGTGTTGCTGTCCTTGCATTTCAAGAAGCAATCACCTTCTACAGTATTGATTGGCTTTGGGAAAGAAATACCTTCAAAAATCTTTCCTACTAACGACTGTGGGACTTCTCAGATCTCTTCTATGGGTTTGTCTGCTCCACATTTCTTGCTCCTTCTTTGGGAGGAATTCTTATACTTTTATGACTCAATCCTGCAAAACAAGGCTGAGTGCTGACAACTTTGTATTTGCTTTCCCTAGAGCAGTGTCCTGAAATGCTCAAATTTGTGTACTTTCTCCCAATCCTGCAGAGTTGGGTCAACTTTCTTCTCATGCTCTGCATTTGCAATGGCTTTTACTTGCTGCCCACACAGGCACAGACAGATAGCTAGTCATGTTGGGAGTGTGTAGGTGAGGTTGAAGGAGTACTGGAGATGTACATGGGCCAGTTGGGAGGGTCCACAGGTGAGGCATCCCCAGCAGCTTATGGGCAGGTTACTGATGGAGTGTTAAAAGTGGTTAGTAGGATCCATATCGCTTTAATGATTTCCCAGTCCTGACTGTTATGCTCCTAGACTCTACCAGACCCTCAGTCATATAGATAACCTCAGTATTCTGGGTGGGGAATGAAATAAATGGCCCTCTGTTGCAGTGTCCTACACAGCTGGAGAAGCTGGGTATTCACTCACTCACTATGCTCTCACTTTTCCTCATGGGAGAAACTGGGGACAAATGGAGTTTCTTGGCACTGAGCTGATGTACCTCTGTGGTCACAGAGTGATGCAAGTGAAGTGAAACTGTTCTTACCCTCTTCAGTGCATCTAGTATCAGATTTTTCACTCCAGTGGTGTGCTGGAACCTCTCTGCTGGGACTCCAGACTCCCACAAAGATACTTTCATCTGTGGGTAATTGTCAAAATCAGTGTTTTTTGGGGGGATGACAATACAAAACTCCTACTTCCCCATCTTCCTGAAGTCACTCTTCAGTTCTTCCTCTTCAGCAGTGCTGTGCTTACTTTACAGAGAAATTATTACCATAGTATTCTGTTTTTTTGATTTCAGTCTTTCACATTTTTGCCTGCCCTATCCCAAATGATCTTCATATCATACCAATCTGATTTTGCCAATCACAACCTTAAAAACCATTAATAGTTCCACATTTCCCTCAGAATAAAGTCCGGACTTCTTAACTTGAACTCTTACTAATCCTCACAGAAGCCCACTTAGCGAACTTTCCATCAGATAGGGAAGGGACCAGATTTGATTTACTCACCTTTGTAGTACCAGAACCTAGTACTGCACCTGACTTAATAAATACTAGTTAAATAAATGAATAAAAGTTCTTCAAAATGCTCTCTCTGACCTTCATGCCCTGATTAATTCATTCATCTATATTTCTTTATCAGCACCTACCTACTCTCTTAATAGTACTTAGCACATATAATTGCCTATTTATTTGTTTGGCTTCCATACTTGAGCTTTAATTCCTTAAAATCAGGGACATTATTTAATATTTTATTTTCACTAGAGAGTATAGTTTCCTACATCCAGTAGGTTTTCAGGTTTTGAGTAAATGAATGAATTAGTTGTTCCAGCTAAGGGTCGGAAAGCAAATCTAGAATGTTTTTGTTGAATTTTGCTTATAATTGAGTTTTGTCTTTTAGGTAGAGACGCTTATTCATTAGAATTGCCAGGGACATCAATTCTCAAGAGGAAAGCTGATCACCCAAGGAACTGCACTTTTCAGGGGTTGCAGATGGCTGAGTCATGTGTAAGGATTTTGTGCACAACTAATATAATATAGAGAAGGTATAAATGAATGGGGAGTAGTGTGATTGCAGGGATGCTGTATATGGCTGGTCAGGTGGTACATGGCACAATTCCATGTGGAATTTTTCCCATAGATATTAACACGCACATACCTTCTGGAACTATGTAGTCTGGCAGTCCTAATTGTGAAAGAACTCCATGGAGAAAATGAAAGGTTCTTAGTTGAAGTCACGAATGGGAAAGAAATATCTAGAGTATTTTTAGGAACTCTGTTACCTGAGGTACTGTGTAAAACTCTTGTGACACTCTTCAGGGTACAGTAAAATTCTATAATTTTCTTCACAGCGTTAATAATCAGACACACATTTCTTTAAATGTGACATACTGACAATGGGCCATGAAAGTTCTGGCATTAATATGTGGGTTATACTTGCCTGGACAATTAATAGGCATTTGAAGCTACAAGGATAATTTGAAATGTCATGTTTTTTATTCTTAAAAATGTTTACAAATATCACCTTATTAGAAAAAAACTACCTAAAGTGCTTAACTCACCCATTTATCCATTCACTGAACATGTATTTAGTAACATATATATAAAGCGGTATACTTGATGCTGTGAAGAATCAGATGGTAGATTAGAGATTGTTGCGCTTCTAAAGAATTTTATAACCTACTGAGGGAGATTCTGCATGTTGACAAATAACCATATTATAATTTATATCAGGATGGGTGCCATACAGGATGAAAAGACCAAGATTATGGGAGTTAAGCAGATGGAGAAAAAGGTAGTTATGACCAGAGTGAGGAGGTTTTATGAAGGAGATAATATCTAAGCTTTATCTTAATGAATGGATGGAATTAGTGTAGGTAGAAATAATCAAAAGTATAGTTCAGAGTTCCTGACTCATATAGTCAGAAAACTTGCCACCACAGGAAGTGGAAACTAGCCTCCATTGAGATCTTAATAACTTCTTTTTACCATGAAAAATCAACTATTATCAACTTCATGCCAACATCCACTGTTAACTTATCTAAAATATAGGACACAAAATATAGAATAAAATCCAAATTATCCAAAATGTAGCATAGAAAATGTAGACCTTATTTTATCAGAAGAATGTTTAAGATACTGATTATTCACAGCTTAGAGAACTGAAAACCAAAAGGAGATTGCCTTAGATTAGTAATATAAAAAAATTAAAAAATTAAATAAAAGATGCAAGCACAGAAAAAACTGCATTAGAGTGTGTTTTATCTATTGTGTCTTTAAATCATGTAACCAGAAGAGGAATGAAATAAATCATAGAGTACCTCTAGGCAAGAAAAATTTAAATATATGAAAAATTTGTTGTTGTAAAATAATTTCTCTGGTTTACAATTCCAACTGAAAAATAAGCACTTTGAGCCAATGAAATTCAGCATCTTTCTAAACATAAGAAAACATAGAGAAGCTCAGTTGTGTAGTAAAATTTGTTAATAGTGCTATAAAGAGATTTCATCTCAAAGAAAAGGTAAATATACACACACCACTAAATATAAAAGAAATCAAAGTTCCAACAGCCAGATTGAGTGTAGGGGAAAAAAACCCCCAACATTATCAGAGGGAATCAGTATCATGTTTTATAGAATGCATTTACATTTTGTTGTTTGATACCATTGAAGTGTTCCACATGAATAATGGAAAATAGGGAGACTATGGGTCTTTCTAACACAGGGACCATTTGAAATATTATGTACTCATTTGTTTCTGAGTCATCAATATATTATATATTTTCCAGAGTGATGACCAACTAGTAAAACTTATTGAAGTCACTGCCTTATTCATTCTAGGGTACCTCTCTACTGATTGCAGAGTAGAAAGAGGAGAATAGCCAGGAGCCACTAATCAACCTAAGATATTCTTGAGGGCACACTAACATTTTTTTCACCTTGAAAATAAGGGTCTGTAGCAACAGTCATAAGATAATTCTGAGTCTAAGCAGTTGCAGAGAGGCCTTTTTTACTCTTTGAAATTTGCTAATAAATTCCTCTCCAGTCTCTCCTTTCTCTGGTTGAGAAAAGAGGGGTGCTTGTAAAAAAGAGGATGTGCATCCATTAGAAAAGGAAGGTAGCATGAGAGGTCTAGAGATATTCTGAGTTTAGTTTGTTTTCAAGCATCACCCTTTTTGAAATTGGCTTCAGTGAAGTACGGTTTACATAAATAAACACACTTTAAATAAGTGTACAGTCAAGTGCCCTGAGGAATGTGAAGTCTCCCGAGCAATTGCTTTTAATCAATGACTATATACAGTTGGTGCCTCCAGATTTATACTGACAGCAAGGGCATGGGAGGGAACTGAACACCTAATTCTTATTTTATGGCTTCACATTTATTATTTCATATCCTCCTTAAAACAATCTTGTGGAAGCAGCATATTTATTCCCATTTTGATTAGTTAAAAAAACAAATGGAGTCTCAGAATACATGAATAACTTGTCCAAGTTATGCAGATAGTAACATGAGATATAGCATGATTTGAATCCAGACCGGTCTAGGTTTAAGAAACTTGTTTTTTCTTTATGCCATGTTACCCACTGATGACAACCTGGCCACCACATCCACCTACACTCACTCTCCCCAGTTCTCATAGGAGCCAAATTTTCAAAAGGCTTAAGCAGGGCGTGTAGATGGGACAATATTAATTCCTTGGTGAAAGGGCTTAGAAAAAGGGAATATGGGAAAATGTAGCTGAGAATGTGGGGCTGAGCCTAGGGAGTGGGTGGTCCAGTAATGTGCCAGTGGTTTTATGAGTGATGTGTGGCAGAGAATGCTGGGGTAGGTAATCACCTTCTTTCACACAATTTAATTGAGGTAGAGCTAGGATTCTTGATCCTGCTAGTGAGGGCAGGAGGAAGTGGAATTTGCAAGCTCCTTAAGTCCTTGGGGCAGAAGTCTCTCAGAAGTAACGTAGAAGCATGTTTAAGTCTTCTGTATTTTAGTACTAAATAGATGACCATGTCAGAGCACCAAATGGACAAGCTAAATCTATTCTCTTTAACTCATTACTCAATTATTCTATGCCAATGAAAGATGAGTTAGTGTAGTATGTCAAAGAAAAAATATTTAAGAAATGTAAAACTCAACAAGCCTTTAGCTAAAAAAGAGAGACGGCTCAAATAAGTAAAACCATAAGTGAAAGGGGAGATATTACAACTGATACCACAGAAATACAAATAATTATATTATAGAAAACCCTAATAGACCAATTATTAGTAAGGGGATTGAATCAATAATAAAAAACCTCCCAGCAAACAGAAGTGAAGATCAGACAGCTTCAGTGGTGAGTTCTGCCAAACATTTGAAGAAGACTGAATGCCTATCCTTCTCAAACTTTTCCAAAAAATTGAAGAGGAGGGAACACTTCAAAATACATCTTAAGAGGCCAGCATTACCCTGATACCAAAACCAGAAAAGGACACCACAAAAACAGATAATTAAAGGTCAATATCCTTGATAAATATAGATGCTAAAATCCTCAACACAATATTAGGAGGAAGCTGAATTCAACAATACATTAAAAGGATCATACACCACAATCAAGTGGGATTTATTCCAGGGATGCAAAGATGGTTCAGCATCCACACAGCAATCAATGTGCTACACCACCTTAACAAAATGACGGATAAAAATCACATGATTATCTCAATATATGTAGGAAAAACATATGACAAAATTCAACATCCATTTATGATAAAAACTCTCAACAAAGTAGGTACAGAGGGAATGTACCTCAACATAATAAAGTCCATATATGACAAACCTTCAGCTAACATCATACTAAACAAGAAAAAGCTAAAAATTTTCTCCTAAGATCAGGAACAAGATAAAGATGCCCACTCTTGCCACTTTTATTCAACATAGACTTGGAAGTCCTTGCCACAGCAATTAGGCAAGAAAAAGAAATAAAAAGCATCCAAATCAGAAAAGTAGATGACACTGTAGATGTCATTGATAATATATAGAGAAGACTCTAAAGAACTCACCAAAAAACATTGTTATAACTAACAAATGCATTCAGTAAGTCAAAGGATATAAAATCAATATACAGAACTCTGTGGCATTTCTATATGGTAATAACAAACTATTGGGAAGAAATGAAGAAACCAATGCCATTTACAATTGTGTAAAAAAGAATAAAATATCTATGAATAAATTTAACCAAGGAGATGAAAGACATGTACACTGAAAACGATAAGACACTGATGAAAGGAAAGGGAAATGAAAGCAAAAATAAACAAATAGGACTACATCAAACTAAAAAACTTCTGCACAGTGAAGAAAACCATCATCAAAATGAAAAGGCAACCTACTGAATGGAAGATATTTGAAAACCATATATTTGATAAGGGATAATATCCAAAATATATAAAGAACACATACAACTCAACAACAAAAAAGCAAACAATCTGATTAAAAAATTGACAAAAGATCTGAATAGACATTTTTCCACATAAGGCATAGGTAATCAAACAGCACATGAAAAGATGTTCAATATCACTAACTGTTAGTTAGAAATGCAAATCAAAACCACAGTAAGATATCATTTCACACCTGTTTGTATGGCTATTATAAAAAAGACGAGTAAAGACAAGTGTTGGAGAGGATACAGAGAAAAGAGAGCCCTCATACACTGCTGATGGGAATATAAATTGGTGAAGCCACTATGGAAAAGGGTATGGAGACCCCTCAAAAATGTAAGAATAGAACTACCATATGATGCAGCTATTCCACTTCTGTGTATTTATCTGAATACAAAAACATGAATTTAAAAATATACATGCACCCCTATTTTTATTATAGTATTATTTACAGTAGCCAAGATATAGAAACAACCTAAGTGTTCACTGATGGATGAACGGATAAAGAAGACGTGGTATATACACACAATGGAACACTACTCAGCCATAAAAAAGGAAACCTTGTCATTTGTGGTAACATGCATTGATCTTGGGGGGGATTATGCTAAATGAAATAATTCAGAAGCAAAAAGACAAATGACATATGATTTCCCTCATATGTGGAATCTAAAAACAAAACAAAAACAAACTTATAGATACAGAGAACAGATCAGTTGTTCTCAGATAGGAAGGTGGCTGGTGGTTGGTGAAGGGGGTCAATTGTCTGGTGACAGATGGTAACTAGACTTTAGGGGTGATCACTATGTAATGTATACAGATGTTGAATTATAGTGTTGTACACCTGAAACTTACATAATAAAAAAGAAATGTAAAATTCACTGACATTAGAATATAGAGATACCTATTTTTAATGGGTATCTTGGATTTAAGATATTAAGCATGTATCTGCAAATGAATTTAGATTTAATTTTTCTCTTTCTAGTTACATTTTATATTAAGTAGTATAAATATTTTAACAGAGTTTCAGTCAATTTGACATTATAGGCTGAATTAATAACTGCATGACATGGCTGCATGAGTAGTCATGTAGTTACTAACAGAAAACTAAGAATTTGGATCAAGAGATTTTGATTTTATTCTACAACTTGCTAATAAATATACAGTGAATTATCATCGATCTAAAGTTACATGAAAAGCTCAAATCTTTAGTTGTATTCCATTTCTAGGCTTCCTTTCAATTTTAGGTTGAATGGAAACCTAAATTTTAGGTCTTCAACGTAGACAAGCATAATACAACTTTGGCTATCTTACTATTCTATCATCAACCACTTTAGCTACTCCATAGGCCCAGATAACTATCTCTGTCTCCAGTTTATTTTCAACCAGTACTCCTACAGTCTGTCTGTCTTCACTTATCTAATATGGACTTTCAAAAATATTCAGTTGATTTCAACTGGAAGTAAAATGATCTCTGTTTGTAAATTACATGAACTTATATATAGAAAGCTCTAAAGATTTCACAAACAATTATCATAACTAATCAACAAATTTAGTAACTTTGCAGGATACAAAATCAACTCACAAAATGCAGTTGTGTTTCTATACACTAACAATGAACTATCTGTAAAGGAAATTAAGAAAAAAATCTCATTTACAATAGCATCAAAAAGAATAAAATACTTGGTAATAAACTTAATCAAGGAGGTGAAAAATTTGTACACTGAACATCACCACACTGATGAAAGAAATTAAAAAAGATGCAAATAAATGGAAAGCCATTCCACTGTTATAGATTGGAAGACAATATTGTTAAAATATCCACACTACCCAAAGTGATTTACAGATTCAATGCTCTCTTCATCAAAATCCCAATGGTATTTTTCATAGAAACAGAAAAAAATCTTAAAATTCATACAGAACCACAAAAGACCCCAAATAGCCAAAGTAATCTTGAGAAAGAATAAAGCTAGAGGTATCCCACATCCTGATTTCAAAATATAGTACAAAGCACAGCAATTAAAACGATGGTACTGGCATAAACACAAACATAGAGACAAATGGAATACAATGAGAGTACAGGAATAAACCCACCCACATACAATCAGCTGATTTTCTACGAGTGCCAAGAACACACAACAGGGAAAGTTTGGTTCTGCAGTAAATGGCATTAGGAGAGCTAGATATTCACATGCAAAAGAATGAAATTGGATTCTCATCTTACATAACACATAAAAATCAACTCAAAATGGATTAAACACTTAAAGGTAAGACTTGAAATTTAAAACTCCTAGAAGAAAACTTCTTGACATTGGGCTTGGCAGTGATTTCTTGGATGTGACACCAAAAGCACAGGCAACAAAAGTAAAAATAAACAAGTGAGACTATTTCAAACCAAAAAGCTATGCATAGAAAAGGAATCAATCATCAAAACGAAAAGGCAACATATGGCCTGAAAGAAAATATTTGAAAACCTCTATATGATGAGGAATTAATACCCAAAACACATAAAGAACTTCTACAGCTCAGTAGCAAAAAGCCTCAAATAACTCAATTAAAAATGGACAAAAGGGCTTCCCTGGTGGTGCAGTGGTTGAGAGTCTGCCTGCTGATGCAGGGGACACGGGTTTGTGCCCTGGTCCGGGAAGATCCCACATGCTGTGGAGTGGCTGGGCCCGTGAGCCATGGCCGCTGGGCCTGCGTGTCCGGAGCCTGTGCTCTGCAACGGGAGAGGCCACAACAGTGAGAGGCCCACGTACCACAAAAAAAAAAAAACAAAACAGGACAAAAAACTTGAGTAGACATTTCTGCAAAGAATACATACAAACTGCCAGCAAGTATAGAAAATGGTGCCCAACATCACTAACCATCATGAAAATGCAAATCAAAGCCATAAGATATCACCTCACACCTCTTTCAATGGCTGTTATAAAAAAGTGTGTTTAAGACAAGTGTTGGCAAGGATATGGAGAAAGGGGCAGTCTTGTACCTTGTTCATGGGAATGTATAATAGTGCAGTCACTATACAGAACAGTATGAAGGTTTCTCAAAAAATTCAAGATAGGATGACCATATGACCCAGAAATCCCACTTCTGAATATGTATTCAAAAGAACTGAGATCAAGATCTTGAAGTAATATCTGCACTCACATATTCTATGCAGCATTTTCCACAAGAGCTAAGATATGGAAATAACCTAAATGGTTGATGATGGATAGATGGATAAAGAAATGTGGTTTATACATACAATGGAATATTATTCAGCCTTAGAAAAGGAGGAAATACTACTATTTGTGACAATATGGAAGAACCTGGAGGACGTTAAATACTACTATTTGTGACAATATGGAAGAACCTGGAGGACGTTATTCTAAGTGAAATAAGCCAGAGACAGAAAGACAAATACTGAGTGATTTCACCGTTCTGAGGTATCTAAATAGTCAAACTCACAGAATCAGAGAGTAGAATGGGAGTTGCCAGGGGCTGACAGTAGGGGAAGATGGGAGTTTTTCTTCAATGGGTATAAAATTTCTGTTATGAACCATGAATAAATTCTAGAGATCTGCTGTACAACATAGTATATGAAGTTAAGAATGTATTGTACATGTGAAAAATTTGTTAAATAGGTAGATCTCAAGTGTTTTTCCACAATAAAAAAGTTAAAGAAAAAAGAAAAACACAGTGCTCTTAGTGTAAATTAAAAATCAAATTCTGGCTTTCAGGGCAGAGGAAACAGCAAGAGGCTAAAGCAGAAGCACATGTATCAAGTTTCAGGAATGGCAAGGAGATCCTCAGGCTAGAACAAAGGGAAATGATGACTGAAAACAATCAAATTTTCATGAAAGCCTCAAGATGAGGCAGCCAAAAAAGTCATCACTTATGAAGTGAAATGAAAATTAGCAACTCCACTGAAAGAAGTATACATATCATTGATATAAACTGCATGCATCACTCAACTGAAAATATCATCAGAGAAAGGCATGAAAATATAAGATGAAAGATAGACTTTAATTAACACATACTTCATAGGAGAGAGACCAGTCAAGATGATGAAGTAAGAGGATGTAGAGCTCAACTCCCCCCGACCATGAACACATCAAAAATACATCTACAAGTGAAATAATTCTCACTGAAAACTAACTGGAAACTGACAGAATGACTCTGTACAACCAAGGCTGTAAGAAAGATACACACATAATCAGGTAGTAAGGGAAGAAAATCAATCAGGTTGGGACCTGTGCTCTTGGGAGGGGACTCAGAGGTAAAGAGAGAAGACACAGGTGGACACAAACTCTGGAGAGTGAGCAGTGAGAGCCGCAGATTGGGTGTCCCAGTCCTGGGGTTCTATTTGGGGGAGACAAGCCCCCCTTGGCTGGTTGCAGGACCACTGGGACTAACTTGAGGTCTGGGGAAAGCCTGGACTCTGCTCATGAGGAGTGTGAGTGCCTTGGCTTGTCCCTGAGGCAGGGTGGAGAAAGGACCGCTCTGGTGGCAGCCAAGTTTCCCACAACCACCTCCGCAGGTGCCCTATCCCAAGATGAGCAAATTCTCTGGCCCTGCTCACTCCACATCACAGCAAGGCACTGGATCTGGGATGGCCATAACAGCCGAAAAGAAAGCCATAGGACAGAGGTGACCAATTCCGAGGGTAGAACCTGTGGGGCAGTGGTGGCCATTGTTGGCAATTACTCAAGCAGTGTATCTGAAGCAGCCCAGATCTCTGAAGGCAGCTGCTCCAGTACATTTCACACCCTGATATATGCCAAGAGTCCATATGGGCCCTGCCTGCCCTGTGCTGTGCCTCCACAACAGGGCAAGAACTGCCGAGGCTGGGGACAGTGATCAGTTGTGAGGGACAAAGGGATCTTGCACCTGAGGCAGCACCTATGCAGAGTGAGGGAAACAACTGCAGACGCCAGAATAGGCAGTGCATCGGAGACAGCTTGGACCTCTGTCTGAAGCTGACATGAGCTGAGAGCCCACAAGGGCTCCCCTTGCTTCAGCAACCCATCCCCCCACCACCTGGGGCAAGACTCCTGGTGTGGGGAGAGGGGAAAACACACACTCAAAGGGAACAGAGCCAGCTTGGAGCTTCTGCTCCAGTGACTTGGGATCAGACCCCACCCCCAATAGGGTGGTGATGGCCACAGAACAGAGGGTAAATCCCGCCTCACACCTGGCTCCAGCTCTAGCCCCTCCATCTCAAGTCCAACCCCCTACCAAGTTTATAGCTGCAGCATACCTTGAGGAAAGAGTGGCTTGCATCCATGTCAAATCCAGGACTCCCACCAAAGACTTTGGGCACACACAGTCTGTATAAGGATGCTCCCACATAAGAAGCCCCTCAAGATTACATTTCAACTAAATTTGCAGAGGCAGAAAAAGTTAAGCAAAATGAAAAAGCAGACGAAAAGCTCTCAACTGAAAGAGCAAGAGAAAACCCCTGAAAATATAATGAAACAGAAATAAATATTTTATCAGACAAAGAAGTGAAAGCATCGGTAATAAAAATGTTAACTGAATTAGGGAAAAGAACAGGTGAACACAGTGAAAATTTTAACAAGGAATGAGAAAATAAAAAAAGACCCAATCAAAAGCGAATTCAATAACTGAAATAAAAACCACATTAGAAGGAATGACTAGCTGACAAAGTGATACAGAAGAATACATAAATGATCTAGAAGGTAGAATAATGGAAATCACCCAATCAGAACAGCAAAAAGAAAAAAATTAAAAATGAAAACAGTTTAAGAGATTTTTGGGATAATATTAAGTGCACCAACATTCACATTATAGGGGGTCCCAGAAAGAGAAGAGAGGAGGAGATCAAAAAAGTATCTGAGGGGGAATTCCCTGGCAGTCCAGTGGTTAGGACTCTGGACTCTCACTGCTAAGGGCCCAGGTTCAATCCCTAGTAAGGGAACTAAGATCACACAAGCTGCATGGTGCAGAAAAAAAAAAAGTATTTAAGGAAAATATGGTTGAAAAATTCCCAAACCTGAAGAAGGAAACAAATATCCATGAACAAGCAGAACAGAAGGGCCCAAATGAGATGATCCCAAACATACCCACACCAAGATATATCATGACTAAAATGGCAAAAGTTAAAGAGAGAATTCTAAAGGCAGAAAGAGAAAAACAAGGAGTCATATACAAGGAAATCCCATAAGGCTATCAGCTGATTTCTCTGCAGAAACTCTGCAGGCCAGAAGGGAGTAGCATGATATAGTCAAAGTCCTGAAAGGAAAATACCTGCAATTTAGGATACTCTAGCCAGTAAGATGATATTTAGAATTGAAGGAGAGATGAAGAACTTCTCAGACAAGCAAAAACTGAAAGAGTTCATCAATACTAAACCTACACTAAAAGAAATGGTAGAGGGTCTTCTCTAAATGGAAAAAAGGAAGAATATATGAGAAAAGGAAAATACCACTAGAAAAGGCAAATATATAATAAGGACTGAGGATTGACTGCTTAAATAAGCCAGCACAAAGATTAAAAGAAAAAAAATTTTTAAAAGAAACTATAACTACAATAAATAGTTAAGAGATAAGCAGGAAGTTGTAAAAGATGACATCAAAATACAAAATATGGAGGAGGAGCGTAAAAATGTAGATCTTTTAGAATGTATTTGATCTTAAGTGACTACCAGCTTAAAACATGTAGATTTAGTTATAGGTCAATATATATCAACCCCATGCTAACCAAAACTTAAAAACCTACAATAGGTACACAAAAACTAAAAAGAAAGCAGCACAGCATAATACTAAAGAAAATAATCAAGCCACAAGGGAAGAAACCAAAAGAAGAAGAAATGAACAGAGAAAAACAACAAAAGTAAACAGGAAACAAGTAATATAATGGCAATAAATACATACCTATCAATAATTACTTAAAATGTCAATAGATTAAATGCTCCAATTAAAAGACATAGGTGGCTGATTAGAATAAAAAAATTCTTCCATATACTATGTACCAGAGACTCACCTCAAAGCTAAAGACACACATAGACTGAAAGCGAGGGGATAGAAAAAGATACTTCGTGCAAACAGAAATGACAAAAAAGTGAGGGTAGCAAAACTCATACCACATGAAATAGACTTTAAAACAGAGGCTATAACAAAACAAAGATGGGCATTATATAATGATAAAAGGATCAATATATGAGGATATTAAACTTGTTAACATATATGCACCCAATACAGGAGCCCCAAAATATATAAAGCAAAACTAACAGATAAAAAGAGAGAAATTGGCAATAATACAGTAATAATAGGGGATTTTACACCCTCTTACATAATTGGACAGACTGTCCAGACAGAAAATCAGTAAGGCAACAGTAGCATTAAATGACACAATAGACCAGTTGGACTTAATAGATATCTACAGGCCATAATATCCAAACACAGAAGAATACATGTTCTTTTCAAATGCACATGGAATATTCCCCAGGGTGGACCACATGCTAGGCCACAAAACAAGTCTCAACAAATTTAGGAGGATATGAATTATTATTAAGACTTTTTTCTGATCACAACAGTATGAAGTTAGAAACCAATTATAGAGAGAAAAATAGGAAAAGAACAAACACGTGGAGACTAAACTTCATGCTACTACAAAAACAATGAATCAATGAAGAAGTCAAAGAAGAAATCATAAAACACCTCAAGACAAATGGATATGGAAACACAACACTCCAAAATCTACGGGATGCAGCAAAAGCAGTTCTAAGGGGAAAGTTTATAGCAATATAGGCCTCCCTCAAGAAACAAGAAAATCTCAAATAAGTGACATAAGCTACTACCTAAAGAAATTAGAAAAAGAAGAAGAAACTAAGGCCAGAGTCAGAAGAAGGAAGAAAATAATAAAGACCTGAGAGGAAATAAGTAAGATAAAAGCCAAAAAAAAAAGAGAAAGGTCAATAAAATCAAGAGCTTATTTTTTGAAAGGATAAACAAAATTCATAAACCTTTAGCCAGGCTCACTGAGAAGAAAAGAAAGAGGACCTAAATAAACAAAATAAGAACGGAAAGAGGAGAAATAACCAATACCACAGAGATGCAAAAAGTCATAAGAGAATAGTATGAACAGTTATATGCCAAAAAAGCTGGACAACCTAGAAGAAATGGACAAGTTTCGAGAAAGATGCAACTTACCAAAGAGAAACAGACAATTTGAACAGACTGATCAGTAACAGTGAAATTGAATTTCTAATAATAAAAAAATATTCCCAGCAAACAAAATTCCAGGATTGAGCAACTTCACAAGGGAATTACACCAAACATATAAAGATGAGCTAATACCTATTCCTCTCACTCTTCCAAAAAAGACAGAACACTTCCAAATTCATTCTATGAAGCCACCATCACCCTGATACCAAAACCAGAAAAAGTACCAAAAAAAAAAGTTAAGGCCAATATCTTCGATGATTATAGATGTAAAAATTCTCAACAAAATATTAGTAAACTAAATCCAATAATACATTAAAAGGATAATATACCATGATCAAATGAGATTTATTCCAAGAGTGCAAGGATGGTTCAATATTTGCAAATCAATCAATGTAATATACCATACTAACAAAAGGAAGGATAAAAATTACATGATCATTTCAACAGACACAGAAAAAGCCTTTGACAAAATTCATCATCCATTCATTATAAAAACTCAGAACAAAGTAGGATTAGACGGAAAACATCTTAACATAATAAAGGTTAATTATGACAAACCTACAGCTAATATCATACTCAATGGTGAAAAGTTGAAAGCCTTTCTTCCAAATTCAGGAATAAGACAAGGATGCCCACTCTTACCACTTCTATTTAACATAGTAGTGGAAGTCATAGCCACAGCAATCAGATAAGAAAAAGAAATAAAAGCCATCAAAACTGGAAGGGAAGAAGAAAAATTGTCACTATTTGCAGATGACATGATACTTTATATAGGAAATCCTAAAGTATTCACCAAAAAACTATTAGAACTAATAGTAAAGTTTCAGTATACAAGATTAATATACAGAAATCTGTTGCTTTTCCATACACTAACAATGAACTATCAGAAACAGAGAGTAAAAATCATCTCATTTATCCTGTGCTTTTGGATTGGAATAATTAATACTGTTAAAGTGTTCATGCTAACTAAAGCAATCTACAGATTCAATGCAATCTTTATCAAACTACCTATGACATTTTTCACAGAACTAGAACAAATAATCCTAAAATTTATTTGGAACCACAAAACACCCTGAATTGCCAAAGCAATCTTGAAAAAATAAAGAATAAAGCTGGAGGTATCCTTCCAGACTTCAAACTATACTGCAAAGCTATAGTCATAAAAACTGCATAGTACTTGCACAAAAACAGACACAACAGATCAATAGAACAGAATACAGAGCCCAGGAATAAACTCACAATCCAATCATCAATTAATCTGTGACAAACAAGGCAAGAATACACAATGGAGAAAAGACTGTCTTTCAATAAATGATGCTGGGAAAAATGGACAGCTACATGTAAAAGAATGAGATCAGAACATTTCCTCATTCTACATACAATAATAAAATCAAAATGGAATAAATTCCTGAAAGTAAGACCTGAAACCATAGAGTTCCTAGAAGAAAACATAATCAGAACACATTTTGACTTAAATTGAGAAATATTGTTTTGGATCTGTCTCCTAAGGCAAAGGAAATAAAAGCCAAAATAAACAAATGGGACCTAATTACACTTAAAAGCTTTTTCCCAGCAAAGGAAACCATGGACAAAACCAAAAGACAACCTACAGAATGAGAGAAATTATTTGTAAACGATATGCCTTATAAGGGCTTGATATCCAAAATATACAAACTACTCATACAACTCAATAACAAAAAAACCCAAATAACTTGATTAGAAAATGGGCAGAAGACCTGTGTAAACATTTCTCCAAAGAAGACACACAGATGGATAACAGGCACAAGAAAAGATTTTCAACATTGCTAATTATTAGAGAAATGCAAATCAAAACAACAATAAGATATCACCTCACACCTGTCAGAATGGCTGTCATCAAAAAGTCTACAAATGTTGGTGAGGATGTGGAAAAAAGGAAATGTTGGTGCAGCCACTATGGAAAAAATATGGAGGTTTCTCAAAAAAAAAAAATATAGAACTACCTTATGACCTAGAAATTCCCTCTTGGGTATATATCCAGAAAAAATGAAAACACTAATTTTGAAAAGATACATGCACCCCAATGTTCATAGCAGCTCTATTTACAATAGCTAAGATGTGGAAGCAACCCAAGAGTTCATCAACAGAAGAATGCACAAAGAAGATGTGGCATACACACACACCACACATACACACAATAAAATATTACTCAGCCATAAAAAAAGAATGAAATTCTGCCATTTGCAGCAATGAGGATGGGCCTAGAGAATATTATGCTTAGTGAAATAAGTCAGAGATAGAAAGACAAATACTGTATGATATCACTTATATGTGAAATCTAAACAATAAAATGAGTGTATATAGCAAAACAGAAAGACTCACAGATATAGAAAGCAAACTAGTGGTTACCAGTGAGTAGAGGGAATGGAGGAGGAGCAAGATGTGTGTATGGATTAATTGACATAAACTACTATGTATAAAATAGATAAACAGGGCTTCCCTGGTGGCGCAGTGGTTGGGGGTCCCGATGCAGGGGACACGGGTTCGTGCCCGGTCTGGTAAGATCCCACGTGCCGCGGAGCGGCTGGGCCCGTGAGCCATGGCCGCTGAGCCTGTGCATCCAGAGCCTGTGCTCCGCAACAGGAGAGGCCACAGCAGTGAGAGGCCCGCGTGCCGCAAAAAAAAAAAAAAAAAAAAAAAGATAAACAACAAAGATGTATTTGTACAGCACAGGGAATTAATACCCATTATTTTGTAATAACTTTTAATGAGTATAATCTGTAAAGATACTGAATTACTGTGCTGTACACCTGAAATTAATATAATATTGTAAATCAACTATACTTCAATAAAAAATCAATTCTCTTATAAATCTAAACATGCAAGTACTGTATGACCTAGCAATTGCATTCTTGGGCATTTAATCCAAATAAATGAAATCTATGTTCACACACACACACACACACACACACACACACACACACACACAAACTGTACAGGAATGTCCATAGCAGTTTTATTTGTAATAGCCTAAACCTTGAATTAACCCAGATGCCCTTCAACATGTGAAACATAGTATGTCAAAAACTTGAAATACTACTTGGCTATTAAAAGAAACACGCAACAGCTTGATGATTCTCCAAGGTATTATGTTAAGTTGGGGAAAAAACATAATCTTTGAAGGGTACATACTGTACTATTTCCTTTATGTAACATTTTGAAATGACCTCATTTTAGAAATAGAGGAAAGATTAGTGGTTGATATGGTTTATGGATGAAGGGTCAACAGGAGAGAGGTGGATGTGGTTATAAAAGGGCAATATGCGGGATTTTGTGGTGTGGGAACTGTTTAGTATTTTTACACTGGCAGTGGATACACAGACCTATGTGGGTGATGAAATTGTATGTAACCACATCCGCACACATCTACCCACTCCAAGTACAGAGAAGACTGGGGAAATTTGAATAAAATCAATGTATCATTATCCTGGTTGTGATATTATACTGTATTTATAGTTATGTCATGTTAGAGAACTAACTATGGTGTTATACAGTGTCATCCTTGTTGTGATATTATACTATAGTTTTGCAAAATGCTATCTTTGGGGAAAACTTGGAAAGTGTTCAGCAGTCTTTATTATTTCTTACATATATATGTGACTTCACAATTATCTCAACAGAAATTTCAATTAAAAATTCAGTTCCCTTGTTTAATAAGTCTGGGTGACACATCTGTCTACATGTCCTAACTACAAGCCATACCTACCCCACTGTCCCTGGCCCTACCCTAATCCTTCCTTTTATACTTGTATGAGTTTCTTCAATACAAGATGGGCTTTGAAAATTGTTTTCTTGATAAGGATTGTTTTGCTCTGTCAAACTGTGAATCAATTTAAAACACAGCACCATCTCTTAACCTGGATTTCATATCCATGCCTTACTTTTGCCTAAAGAGATACTTTAATGCTGCATGGATTAGGCAAATCATGGTCATTAATTTTATCAGATAATCTAATGGTTAGAATTTATCAGGAAGAAAAATATTTCCTCAACATTGTTTTCAACTGCATTGTATACTTTGTAAGTTTAATAATGAAGCTCCACTCAGGTTGCTGTAAACTTTTATTTCTAAATATAAGTATCAAAACTAAAGGTAATGATGAGAGGGGATGAAAGACAGCCTCTTCCTAACTGTTAACTGGGCACATCCCAGATTTTATTAGAATAATACATATTTTTAAATGATATCACTGTGAATGAAGAGTTCTTGTAACTTTAAATGCCAACAGCCATTCTAGGTGTTTTTCTTGGCTTCATTGTAAAGTGGTGTCCCTACTGATATCAGAATTTTTTCCTGTATGCAGGTCTCTGGAGAATTGGATGGTCTTCATTCTATAACAATGATTCTGAAATGAGGTCATTTAAGTTAGCCCACAAGCCTCAGAAGCTGTGATTCTGATGACTGAGAAAAGAAATATGAGAAGAAGATCATCTAGTAGATATAAGAGAAATAATAGACCTGAATCTTACAGTCTGCTAGCCTAATAGGCTTTTTCAGAGGATTTGAAAACTGCAGACTGAAGGAAAGGACTGCATTCAGCTGGAGGGACTCAGGAAATATATCAGCCAATTGTGAAATCTACTCTTATCAAGGAAAGGGCCTTCCATGTCTTCAGCCAACCCTATTACTAAAAGTGGTATTTAATATACTTCAAGCTGTAGTTTTGCACTGAGGAAAGGATGTCCTTGAGAACAAAGAGGTGCACTGCTTCCTATTCAAATTAAAAATTCTGTTCTGTGTGGTGGATTCTGAAAACTGGAGCCATAAGCCAAATATTTCTTTGATTCTTCTAGTTTTATTATAGAATGATATCTTGAATTTTACATTCTAAAAAGTATTGTGTTTAGCTTCTTTCCATCCACATAAAAAGGGAGAAAGGCATTTTATGCCTGTCCTTCTAAGCTAGAATGTATTATTTCCCCCAGTAAGTACTGGTGTAGGCTCAAACCTGAGCCCAGGTAACCCACACTGTAGTACTGGGTTGTTCAACACTGCACATTTCTTACTGTCCATTGGTTCACCTAAAAATAAAAAGCAACTGTGCTCCAATTCTCTGTTGTGGTAATTCTGTGGGTAATGGATGCTATGATTTATCTTCACCTATGGAGTGGGATTGGACAACTTCCTCTGAAAATATTACCCTGTGACATATGCAGAGTTTATAAAGTCCTCTTTATGGAACAACCTGGGGTCTGAATATTTCTGAATAAAGCATCCATGCAGCATACAAATTTTCTTCTTAGGGATTTAATAAAGTTACAAAATTTATCAGCTTCTGTCAACAAAAAAATAAAACAAGTTAGACAATGTTAGAAATCCCCACATGGAGCAAAATAACTCTGTGTCCATCGCATCTCTCTGGGGTTTACTGGTGCCTGCTCCTAGCATGCCAACTCAGCCTGAGGTCCTGCTGATTTGCTTTACTTATTCAGCTTATCATCATGAAGATATATAACTAAAGCATATGTACCCCACAAATAGCATCATTAATTGGAATTCACAGAGCTCTTCTGACATTGCCAAACAAGAATAAGTCTTTGGGTCTTCATGCACGTACTGATGCTGGAAAGTTTTAGGCTCTTTTTAATGAATGAATTATTAGCTTTGAAATCCACCCTTTCAGGGCAATAGGGAAGCGGCTTTCATTGGCACTTATTAGGAGTTTTTGCTGTTGTTGTTTTTATCATTTTTTGGTTTATAATATACTGTGCCAAACAATGAAAACTCTGGGCTGCAAACCAGGTGGTTCTGGGCTTTCTTTTCCTTCTCCAGGGGCCTGGTTCTCTGCAGATATAGATTCCTGACGGCAGGCATCATGTCAGCTTTATCCACCATTGTAGTCCAAGCACCTATCACAGTGCCCAGTATCTAGCGAGTGCATGATCAGTACGAGCTGAATGTGAGGTTCTTTTGGGAGGTTTCATCTTGTTTCTTTTATTTAATTTTGTTCATTTATTTTCATCAAAATTCCTATGTCAGACTCTGCCTGGTGGTGGTTGGTTCTCCTCATTGCTTAAGATGACATGGGGATTTTAAGATAAGGAAGGTGAAAGTGGCTATCAGGGTCACCAGTTATATGTTGGCAAAATATATGCCATTTCATTTGTCAGCCTCTATTCATGAGTATTTGAGTGGTGACCTCTAGGATCTCTTTAGTTAGCACTCTATTTTCATAAATTAAAGCAGTAAAATTGTTATGGGCCAGAACAATATTGCCCTATTGGCTGCCTGAGCTGTCTAGTCCCTAGAAGCAGGCTGTGCATATGATGTTATGATTCTGTACATCTGAAAAGATCCTTAATTAGTGTTCTATGTCTGGTCTCACCCAAATTCTTTTCAACTGGACCTGAAATTTGTTCAATTGCTGAACATGCTTGACGTGTCATTTTTCCATCCAGCTTTTAAAACTGCATTTTGGAGGAAGAAACGTCTTTTATTATACATCTGAATCTTCTACAGTTAGATCATCTGACTGATGTTGGGATGTTTTTTTCTTGGACTCATCTTCTGTCCTGGGAACTCTTACAGCTTTTATAATCAGCTATATAAGCTGTTCTGCTGGAAGCTGCATTCTGCCAAGGGTAAATGAACTGGGCTCACAAAGTTTGGTGCTTAATTAAAATTTTTTTTAGCTCATGAATTATTGCAGGTTCTAAACTTAGAAAAATGTCTTTCTTGAAACCCAATATGAATATCAATGTGAGACAGACTTGGAATGCCAAAGCAGTTGAGGGTGGGTCAGGTACTTTACAGACGCTGGAAAATTTGAATGCATATCTGTTGAGGTATGAGATGTCTTTACATAAATTTCCTGCCACAGTCTTTTATTAAAAATAAAAGGAATTTATCTTCTTATTGGCTAAATCACATGTGGGCCATGGTGTCTATTTTGGGGAATCATCCAAAGAGTGGCTTTATATAACCCAATTAACAAGAACATGTAAGGGGAGACCACACTGAGGATAATTTAACATTATATAATAGATAAACAACTTCATTTAACAAATATTTAAGACCCTCCTATTATAGGGGCTGATAAAAAAAAATGAACATGATCCCTCCCTTCTGTTAGCTATACTATGAAGGGGAAACAGACATTAAGTGATCACACAAATATATCTTTATGAATAGTGATCCCTGTATGGCAAAGCCTAGTAGTTGCTTATCCTCTATTCATTTCCAATGCCTTCCTATGTAACACATCCCTACACCATCAGGGCAGCAATATACTTACTTTAAAAAATGATATTTTTAGGTTTTAGAGAACGAAGGCTAAAAGACTCTCTTGCAGAGACAACTGAAAGCAGTAAGTAGAAGTCATTGGGTGGTGTTCCTAGGCAAGTTCTTTAAAGTGGAGATGACAGAGCGGGAGGCTTTTGACCATACTTCTTTCCTTCCTATTACCTGCAATAGGGATATAAAGGCTAGAGCTGCAGGGGCCATTTTGTGATAATGTGTTGACCATGAGGATGGATGACATACGCTAAGAATGATATAGCAGAATAAAAGGAGCCTGGGACCCTGATGGCCATGGAGTTGCTGCATCTGCCCTGAACTGCTTACTTCTGACTTTTTTTATGTAAGGGAAAAATAACACTCTATCTTGTTAAATTACTCTTTTCTTAAATGAAACAATTCACTTTGGAATCTGTAAATATGACATTTGGAAATAGGATCTTTGCAGACTTAGTTAACTTAAGATGAACTCTAAATCCAATATGCTTGGCCTCCTTAGAAGAAGAGGATAATATGGACACAGAGGAAAAATGGACATGTGGAGACATAGGCAGAGATTAGATTTATGCTACTACAAGCCAAAAAACACCAAAGATTTCTGGCAACCACTGGAAGATAGAAGGGGCATGGGAGAATTCTTCCCTAGAGCTTTAGAAGGAGCATGTTTCTAGACCTTAATTTATGACTTCTACCCTCTAGAACTGTGAGAAAATAAATTTCTATTGTTTGAAGGCACCTATTTTTTGGTAATTTGTTATGGCAGTCTAGGAAAATAAAATACCGGGTCTAAAGGTTCACTCCACAAAAATAAATGGGTTAATTAACCAAGAGGATATAACAGTCCTACACAATTATGCATTGCATAACAGCTCTGAAATACATGAAGCAAATACTGATAGAACTGAAAGGAGAAATACAGAAATTTATTCTCCAGAAATCCAGGGCTCCTCATGGTCTAAAATGACTGCTGAAACTCCAGCCATCACCTCTAAGTTTTGGAAAGGAAGCACAAAAAGAACAAAAGGATGTTTCTTCCCACAAAGTCAGTGCCCTTTTCAGTGACCTTCCCAGAATCTTCAGTCCAAAACTTTTACTTATATCTCATTGAACACCCCTAGTTGCATGGAGACTAGGAAATATAGTCTTAGCTTCCTGGAGGATACCAGAATGCTGCCGATTAGGAGGACAAGGAGGATGGGTGGTGGAGTGGCAACTAGAAGTTATTTCCACATATGAGAGGGAGGAAAGCCTAATGTTTAAGCATGGTGCCTCTAGAGTCAGATTACTTAGCTTAACATGTAGGCTGTTCTACCACCTACAAGTTGAATGATCTACAGCATGATACATTTCTAAGTTTTCTCATCTGAAAATTCTATCTGTCTAACTATCTATCTATCCATCCATCTATCATTTATCTATCTATCTCCCAAAGGATTGTTTTGAGAATTAAATAAAAACAAAAAATGTTTGCATGTATGTACAAAAATTAGCTATATTATTATATGCCAGCAACCACTTTGGAAAACTGTTTAACATTAGATGTTCATACCTTATATCTGAGGAATTCCTCTTTATACTAAGAGACACATATACAAGTGTTCATAGTAGTATTCTTCATCATAGCCTAAAACTAGAAACTACCTGATTGCCATAAATAGAATACATAAAAAAAAAAACAGTGGTATAATCAAATGGACTATTACATCACAGTGAAAATGGATACTTTCTAACAGTACTCAGCAACATTAATGAACCTCATAAACGAACAGATTTATAAAAAAATTTAAAACAAGCATAAATAGAGTGTTGGAAATAAGGATGGTGGTTACATTTTGTAGTGATTTGGAGAAGAATTGAAGAAAGTTTCCCAAATATTGGCAATGTTCTATTTCTTGACTTGTGTGGGAGCTACACAATTGTTACCTTGGAATTGTTCAGGTTCATGCGTTTATGTTTTTTTCACTTTTCTTTATATGTATCACTTAGCATGACTATGTAATTAGTGATCCAAACTTATACACCTTTGATAGTAAAGTAGGTGGGCACTATTACATGAAGTCAGCAGGCATAACCCAGGACTGTCCTAGCAAAACAAGACATGTGATCACTTTTATTAAATGTAACAATAAAGAAGTTATTGAAAGAAAGGAAGAGAGAAGGAAGGCAATGAAAGGAAAGGAAAAAGAGAAAGAAGATAAAGAAAGGGAAAGAAGGAAGGGAAGAAGGAAAAAGTAGGAAGGAAGAAAGGAAGGGAAGGGAAGGGAAGGAAGGAAGGAAGGAAGGAAGAGGAGCTGGCCCTGACCTACATCATGCTTCCCTTCTACTTCAAAACCCAGGGATTTGAGGAAGATAATAAAATAGATCCCATCCCTCTCTCTTGATAGAAGTTTTGACCAGGTGTGGGAGGATAGAGGGGAGAGGAAGTTTTAAGTAGAATGTGAAAATAAAAGCTTTAAATTGCTTGACCAAAATGTTAAGTATTTTTACATGTTCTTAAAGGCACTGGCCTTCAAAAGAGCTAATTGGCTTCATGAAGTTGGAAGTGGTTGTTGGGGGGAAAAGTAGCATATTTCCATGGTTACATACGTCTAAGTTGAAGCCGCTCAATAAAGGGGCTATATATCTCCTTCAGCTGCAGAGGTACTCGTTGTCTTTGTCCTTGGCTGGGCACTGTGTGCTCACTGGCCCCCACTGAGGAGCACAACCATCGGTCATGAATTCCATTCAATACCCTCTATCCTTGTGGAATCTCCCTGAGTCTCACCCAGCCTCTGGCCATAAGGTTATGTATGTCACTCTGCTCCCTCTTAGACATGATCACCAGATTCTTCAGAATTGCTGGTTCTCCCTAAGCCCGTCTGTGTCTTTCCCAGGAGTACAGAAAAGGTTTCACTGCACACCCATGTCTTCCTGAAGCAGTAGGAGACACCTATGTCAGTGAGGTCTCACTCTTCCCTTAAAAACACGGCAGCCACTTGATCGTCCTCAAGATGTGAGAGACTTTCGTGAGACTCCTTTTTTACCAGAAATCCAATGGGCCTGGAGAGACATAGGCCTCCTCCACTTTCAGATCTTAGGGGTTTTTCTCCTGTGTTTCCTTCCATCAAAACTCTCCCAAGGAAGTGAGGGAAAACTTCAAAGTGAACTCTACTTCACCCTTTCCCAGCTCAGAAATCTCTATCTAGTCTGGGTGAAGGGTATGGTGCTGACTGATCTACTTTTCTTCCTAAAATTTATTATAGGTGCCAGAAGTATATAATCCTAACAACTCTCCCCTGAGACAAATGGCAATGTCACGTTTTCCCACATAAATAAAGGATGCTTGCGGGTAGAAGTACAGAAGCACAACTGTTATTTTGTCAAATTATTATCCTGATAAAGACACATCAAAAATTTCTAGAATAGTTCAGACAGTAGTTCCCTTTCTGAGAATAGTAGTATTCTAGAGATCTGAAACCATTAATAACGCTAACAAAGGACAGGCTTACATGTAGGGATAAGAAAGGAAGGAAGAGAGAAGGAAGGCAATAAAAGGAAAGGAAAAAGAGAAAGAAGATAAAGAAAGGGAAAGAATGAAGGGAAGAAGGAAAAAGTAGGAAGGAAGAAAGGAAGGGAAGGGACGGAAAGGGAAGGAAAGGGAAGGAGGAAAGGACAGAATAGACAGAATAGACAGAAATGCTACAGTCAACGTGTAAAGCATATATAACATTACAAACAGATCATTCCCATTTCGAGAGAACCTCAACATTCAGGAATCTAGGAGGCTGTGTTTAAATCTGAGCAACAGGACAAGGTGAGAATGCCCTTCATCTCTATGGCATGCCTCATAGTCTCTCAACACAATTCAGATAGACCCTGCATGACTATAAACACCAGTGTATCTCCCTTCAGGGACTAATTTCTCTTTATAAACTCATCACCCTTAGTTAGAACTTATGATATTATAAATACATTAAAGGGAATCCACAGCTCAGCCTCCAAATCACTTAATTATACAAACCAAGTATACCCCCTTTTGAAAACACTGATCTTAAACATTAACTCAGATAGAATTCTAGTAATTTTGAGTCCTGTGCCAAAAATATTTGTTGTTTAAAAGAAATACGTTTATGTATGTAAAGTTGAAATGTTGAACATATTTGATGTCTTTAATATTGTTTTTTTCATGGAAAATGCCTGTTAACTTTAGAAACAATTTTATGTGAATGAAATATCTTATCTACAAACAGTGAACTTTAAACCAGGTTTTGATCTAATAGCATTATATTGGTGAAATAAATCTCTTATGTATGTGTGGTTCCCTGTAATGTTATTGTGCTCATGGTTGTTGTCGTGCTCCAGGGGAGTGATGGATGGCAATGTGACTTAACTTGATTTTACATCAAGTTCTTGCTAATCTCACACCACCCCTTCATAAATCTGAATAGTTTGCTGCTGCTCTGCAACCCTCGTGTGAGCTCTAGAATGGTGTCGGCCTGAAATTCTGTATTATTGCAACCTCCTTTGAAAACGGTAAGGGCTTTTATTGTTTCCATAACTGAATTATGTTTTCATATCTTTTACACAGCTGTAGCGGGTATTGCTTAGCAACAAGTTTCCAAGAGCACAGGAGGGAACACACCTCATTACATAATATGTTAATCCCTGGGTTCTTGCTACCACCTGGGTAAATTCACTGCTGGCCCCTCTGACTTGTCTAGCCCAACCGAATGACTCCTTTTTACCTTCTAAAGTAAGTTTGTACTTCTATACAATGAAACATATTAACTCAGTGATATGGCAGCAAATATTAAACATTAAGTAGTGCAGATCACCCAACAGGGACCTAAGGTACACAGAAAGTATTTTCACATGAAGATTGATTTACTTTAAGTTTTTTAAACAAATGCCAGTTAACGAGGCAAACCCATGCCACATCACTGCATTTTGCTGCCCTTTGTTTAAAAAAGGGACACAATGACACACCTCAAATAGAAAGTGCTCCTCGTAGGAGTGGCTCACACTGAGAAATGCATGCTATTTTTCCCATTTTTTTGTGTGTGTCTAGGAGTACACTCTTGGGAGATACTAGATTTTAGGGTAAGCCCAGCCCAGAGGAAAAAACTTTCTGCTCTCCAAAATTAACAACCGACTCTACACAGTTTAAGTGACTTTGGTCTTGTTAGAACAGACAGAAATGCTACTAAAAATACCCGCCAAGATTCACAGCTCCCTTTAAAACCAATTCTGGATCAACCAGAAATTGTGTAGGACAAGCATACACCATGGACCTTACCTACTAAGAATTTAGCTCACAAGCTGTGAAAGACTATTATAATAATTGCTTAGCATCAGTTTTAGCTATTTTAATCTTCCTTTTGGTCCAGACTTCATGAGGTTCTCTGGGGAGGATACCTCACTCAGTCCACCCTGTTGGCCTTTTGTGTGACATGAGGAATTGAGGCAAGCTATACTTTTCTAATGGGTTTAACCTTTAAGAGTGGGTTAATGTGCTTTAAAACCTGTTCATCAGAGAAGGAAAGAGTTGTGTAAAACACTGTGAGGAAGTATGATAGTCTCAACAGAATATGCGAACATTTCAGACGTCTGGAATCATCACTCTTTTGAATTAGCCAACTTCTTTTGAGAAATTTTGTTAAATAAGACATCAGTAGCCATAGATCCTAATTCTATTTTTCTCTTTTTTTCAAAGTATTAAATTTCTAATTTAAAAGTGGTTACTGTCCATACAGAAATCGACTTAGAATGATCTGCTGATCAAATTGTTCAACCATCCCCACCACACAGAGCCAATATTAAAACAACAAGAACAAAAAAGACAGTAAATTGCCTTAAGCAATTGGCATCTGAAAGTTAAGTTTAAAAGACCCTTAAACCTTGAGATAAACAATACTGCAGAAGTAAAGCAAAGATTAGTTAAAACTAAATGTGAAATATCATAAAACATGGCTATATTAGACTGGTATACTTTCTGATATTCTAAAATTTTTAATAGAATTAAAACATATCCAATGTTGGCTTCCTATATTAAATTATACATATAAATCCACTCTGAGGAAAATGTAATTGCTCCCAAGTTCTTGGACCCTGCCATCCATAGTGAATAATATATTGTGGCATGCTCTTATAAAGTTAAATGTTTCTTTTGACGAGGAACATTTATCACCTAAAAACACTCAAGCTTTTGCTTTCATTCCCCCACTTTGTCTTCATTTAAAAATTTTTTCCTGGCTTTTTCTGGTTACTCCAGTTTCTTCTGTTAACTTTGTAGGGTTGAATGATAGATGGTCTGACCACTGAATGGAATTACCTTTATTTTATTTTGACATTGACTCTATGATAGTTCTACTAGCCTATGTGAGGATTAAGAAGATTTCCTCCAAAAGAAGATTTAAGACTTTGATAGCCAAGTCACACAGTCATCTTTCCTTCTCTTCCCTCAACCCTCAAAGACTCATTGCTATTTTCAAAAAATGTCTATCTATCTATCTGAGAGAAGAACAATGTCACTATGATGCAATGTCATAGTAGCCATGTGCTTTCTCTGAAATAAAGACAGGTAAGGGAGTAGGATAGGTAACAGTTAATGAATAAGGAGACAAAACAACATTTTTTTCTTCTTAAAGAGTGGTCTCCATTTTGAAATGTTAACCAAAAAAATTTACGTAGAGGAGATTAAAGCCCACTGTAGATAAACAGATAATAAAAGAATACTTACAAACTCTAAACTGAACTAGGACAGTTTATATCCTGTGGCAATGGTAATGATAATAGGATATATTCAAACAAGTTCATATATTATCTTGTGCTCTAGCCATGTAAACAAACCAGTCAGTTATGCTGCCACAAGGAACATGACTGACTGATGGCCCCAACTACTGCTCCTCTAGATTCCCAACTATGTTGCTAAGGCCACTCAATGTCCAGTGGGTGAAGAGGACATCATACTAAATGGAATATGGATATTTCTAGCACAAGCAGGCAGTTCAATTGCTAAAGATTTCACAGGTGGTTACCTAGGAAAACGTCCCAGTGGAGGGCTAATGCGTTTTCCAGGCTTTTGCAGGTGAGATGATTCAGGCATTTGAAAGCTATGCAAGAGGAGGGCACTGGGCAAGGCAGTAGGAGATGCCTATAATAACAATAATCAGACTTGGTTGGTTATTACAATGTTGTATTGTTCCTCTGTAGAGAGATGAGAAACAGAGGGCCATTAACAAGCAGTTCATCCCTAAAAAGAAAGCCTCTTTGGTAGCCTACAAAGAAGATGTTGTCTTCTCTGGTAGAAGAGCAGACACTTCTGAGTAGCAGACTGAAGATCTGATTGAATGACAAAACAAATACGTTTGATTCCTCAGTCAAGGTGGATCTGAGATGCCAAGAGTAGGGTCCTGTTTGAGAAAACCTGGAACCCTGAAACATGGGATGGGAATATTTGGGTGGATGTCCCTGAGGAGGTTGGTTTGTAGAACCCACGGGGCTTACAGAGGGGTTCCACCCTTTTTTAGTAAGAGCTAGTATTTCTCCTCCATTAGAAAGGACTACTGAGACCTCTCCCTGCAAAACAGCAGTTTTCCCCCTGAGGTGCTACCTCCATCTGCTCTCCTGATAGCTAGGACGATAATTGCGTTAAATCCTAGCATAACAATGCTGGAGTTGTACTGAGACTGGTAAAGGAGGGGGAAAAAACCCACAACTATATGCCAAAAGAAAGTGTAAGAATTAAGTAGTATACACTGGAAGGATCCAAGTGAGTACCCTTGGGATTGGATTTTGAGGGACCTTCATCAACAAATCCAGAGTGTAATATGGTATAAAGCAAGAATTGACTTTGAGGCACTTTCTCAAGGTATCGAATGGGCAGGGATCGCAGGGGATTAAGCAAACTCATTGTTAAGGTGGCTGTTATTTGGTTGGCCTGAAAGTGCCTTTGGTTTTTAAGTAAAAATAGAAGACATTTTTCATTTTCACCAAGAACTTTATGAAACAACATATTCACCCCTTTGTTCCACTTTCTTCTACCATTTTCCAGGCAACTTCATAATTCCATCTTCCCAAAACTTTTTATCTTTTTGAGCAAAGAACTGTTCCAGGTGCCTTTTACAGTCTTCCAGGGAATTGAAATTTCTTCCATTAAGAGAATTTTGTAAAGACCAAAATGAATGAAAATCCAAAGATGCAATGTCTGGTGAATACGGCGGATGAATCAGAACTTCCCAGCTAAGCTGTAAGTTTTTGCCTGGTCATCAAAGAAACATGCGGTCTTGCTATATCCTGATGGAAGATTATGCATTTTCCGTTGACTAATTCTGGACGCTTTTCATCGACTGCCACTTTCAGTTGGTTTAATCGGGAGCAGTACTTGGAATTAATTGTTTGGTCTTCTGGAAGGAGCTCATAATAGAGGACTCCCGTCCAATCCCACCATATACACAACATCCCTTCTTTGGATGAAGATCAGCCTTTGGTGTGGTTGTTGGTGGTTCATTTCACTTGCCCCTCTTCTCTTCCACACTATCGTACAGTATCCAATTTTCATTGCCCATCACAATTTGTTTTAAAAACGGAACATTTTCATTATGTTTCAGTAGAGAATTGCATGTGGAAAAATGGTCAAGAGGGTTTTTTTCCGCTTAACTTATGGAGAACCCAAACATCAAAGAGATTCACATAACCAAGCTGGTACAAATGATTTTCAACACTTGATTTGGATATTTTGAGTATGTCAGCTATCTCCCACGTGATATAATGTTGATTGTTCTCAGTTAATGTCTCGAACTGATCACTATCAACTGGTCTACCCAATGGTGGAGGAATGTCCAGCGAGAAATCTCCTGCATGAAACTTCGCAAACCACTTTTAACACGTTCGATCAGACACAACACCTTCTCCATACACTGCACAAATGTTTTTTTGCATTTCAGTTGCACTTTTACCTTTCTGGAAATAATAAAGCATAATATGCCGAAAGTGTTGCTTTTTTTCTTCCATCTTCAATATTAAAAGGGCTACACAAAAATTCACCAATTTTGATAAGTTTCTTTTTTAAATGCACGCTGATACGACAGCTGTCACAATACAAACTAACAAAATTGTTTTGAATGAAGTTAAAGGCAACTAAGCACTATTAGAGCCAGCTCACAGAAAAAAACGAACGAACCTCTTGGCCAACCCAATAAAAGTCTGAAAAAAGCAAAGGCCAAAGTGGAGATGAATGAGTTACCCTGTCAGATAGTGAAGGAAAGAGTAAAGTCGCTGAGGGACATGGGCATGCTGGGGTGAATAAACTGTGAAACCAGAAGCCCCAGTAGGAGACTGTGTCCCATGGGAGAATATAGAAGAGTAGGGTCCTGTTTGAGAAAACCTGGAACCCTGAAACATGGGATGGGAATATTTGGGTGGATGTCCCTGAGGAGGTTGGCTTGTAGAACCCACAGGGCTTACAGAGGTGTTCCACCCTTTTTTAGTAAGAGCTAGTAGTTCTCCTCCACTGGGAAATGACTACTGAGACCTCTCCCTGCAAAACAGCAGTTTTCCCCCTGAGGTGCTAAGGCCATTAGGATTCTGGAGAAAGAGAATTATACGCCTTTTAAGGAACAGTTCCTGGTATGTGAGTTTGGCTCTAGTAGAGATAAAACGGTTGACCGTGAGACCGTCCATCATGAGCTGGGTCTCTTAGATACCCCCCCACCCCCCACCAAATCATAAAATTATATAGCCCTGGCAGCAGTTTTTCACAAGATGGAAATTTACACCTCAAATTGAGCCCAAAGAGGACCAGAGAGCATGAGTAAACTAAATAAATAGGTACCCAGGCTCCCATATCACACAGATGGACCAAAACCCCTTCCCCAATTTATATCCTCGGTCAAGCTTAGTTTAGAGTAAGTTGGCTTATTAAGGGGTACAAAGTAAAAATGGACAGTGACTGCATTAAAGCCACCTTCAGGGGTGGTCTTGAAAGACTGGAAATGAAAATCTCTCCAGAGGACAGAGCCACAAAGTGTACACCTGGTCACTCACTTTGTGTGGAATAAGTGGCCCTATATGAGAATGCAAACAGATTTCTGGTCAGTAGCCAATGGCCTGGCTGAATGGTCAGAGACCTGGAAGGGAAAAGACTAGATGAACAGAGACAAGAAGTTCTGCTGTAGAGGTATGTGGGTGAACAGATGGGACTGGGCACTAAGTTATCAACATCCACCAGAAAGTATCTACCACTGAAGACACACTGGGCAACCATGTTATCAATATCCTAGATGACTGTTGTTAGTTAGCTTTTGTTATTGGTCACATTAGAACTGCCACTATTGGCACACTTAAGCAGTAGCCATGATAGCAGAGACAGAGGCTGTGTATGGAGCCAACAGTAAGGACTTCTCTTAACAAAGCAAATCCAGGTACTGATGCCTCTGAATATTCTACCTGTTATTAACAGAGACCAGTGCCGACCCTCCAGTATGGCAAAATTCCTGAAGGAGGGCTTCCCTAGTGGTGCAGTGGTTGAGAGTCCGCCTGCCGATGCAGGGGACACGGGTTCGTGTCCCGGTCCGGGAAGATCCCACATGCCGTGGAGCGGCTGGGCCCGTGAGCCATGGCCGCTGAGCCTGCGCATCTGGAGCCTCTTCTCCACAACGGGAGAGGCCACAACAGTGAGAGGCCCGCGTACCGCAAAAAAAAAATTCCTGAAGGAGACCAACTGACAACTTGGTACAAATTGACTACATTGGGCTTCTTCCATCCCAGAAAGGCCAATGGTTCATCTTAATAGGAATAGATAAGTACTCTAGATATATGTTTTCCTTTCCCATCCACAAAGCCTCAGCCAGTATTAATAGCTAGGGGTTTACAGAATGCCTTGTTCACAGGCATAGAATCTACAAAGCACAGCGTCCAATCAAGGGACCCATTTTACAGAAAAGGAGATGCGGGAGTTGGCCATCGTAGGATCACATCCATCATAGGGTCCACTGTTTATACCACATACTACACAACCCAGTAGGAGCAAATCTCCTAGAGCTCTATAAAGGCCTTTCAAAAGCATAGCTGTATTATCAGCTCAGAGGTAACACTCTGAAAGGCTGGGATGCCATCCTTCAGGATGTAGCATAAGCATTATAAACCTCTACATGGTGCTGTGTTCTTCATAGGAAAATACTTAGGTGGGGGAACCAAGGAGTCAAAACATGGATATTTCATTTCTAGAAGTTTTATTTGAATCTTTATTATCTCATATCCTTCTTTAACATGTTTATAATTTTCTTTACCTTCGTGAACATAAGGGATATTGTTATAACTATTTTAATGTTCTGTTTTTACAGTTCTAGATTTTTCTCTTAAAAAATGTATCACTTTTTATAGTTTCTATTTCCCTGTCAAAACTTTTTAACTTTGCTTTTATCTACATGTGTATAGTAAGAGTGCTTGTTTTATAATCCTTGCCTGATAATTCCAGTATCTCTAATTGTGGTGGTTAATTTTATGTGTCAGCTTGACTGGGCTACTGGATGTCCAGATAGTGGGTAAAACATTATCTCTGGGTGTGTCTGTGAGGGTATTTTGGAAGAGATTAGACTTTGAATTGCTAATCAAACAAACAGGTGGTCCTCCCCAGTGTGAGAGGGCACCATTCAATCTGTTGAGGGCTTGAATAGAACAGAAAGGTGGAGGAAGGACAAATCTGCTCTCTCTGCTTGAGCTGAGACATCCATCTTCTCCTGTTCTCGGACATTGGTGCTCCTAGTTCTTGGGCTTTCGGACTTAGCCTGGGATTTACACCATCAGCCCCCTATTTTCAGACTTCAGACTTGAACTGAATTACACTGCTGGCTTTCCTGGTTCTCCAGCTTGCAGATGGCAGACTGTGGGACTTCTCAGCCTCCATAACCATGTGAGCCAACTCCTATAACAAATCTCCTCTTATTGTATATATAAGAGGAGAGAACCAGTAGGATATGTGTACATATCCTATTGGTTCTATTTCTCCAGAGACCCCAGATACCCTAACCTGTATATTTCTGTTGTCTATCTTATGTTTCTTTCTCATGTTATCTTATCTCCTCATGTGCTAGTTATTTTTAATTAGTCATTGGATGCTGTATTTGAAAAGTTATTTGTAGAAATAATTTGATTTCTAAGATGATAATATTTTCTCCCAGGGAATATTTTTCATTTCCTTCATCAAATATTTTCATTTGATGCTTGGGGGCACTAGCAGTCCAGAACCATCTCACTACAAATCTAATTTTTAAGACTGTTTAGATCACTTGGATGACGTGAATCTTGGCTGTATACCATTCTGGGGCTTGTTTATTCCCGGTCCATGCTTATTCTTACAGGATAGTTCTTCAGGACCAAACAGAGACATTTATCAGAATCTACACCATTGGTGAGTTTTGTTTCCCTATAACTTTGAGGTCCCCAGAAGCACAGCTCAGTGTCTCAAGTGTCTCTTATGCATAGACAAGTGACTCTAGGACAAAAGTTGCCAAGTACCTTTTATTTTTACCTCTCCAAGTCCTTAACCTCTGGTCTGGTCATATTGATGTATTTTGGAAAAGGTTTTACCCTTTCCCTCAAAATGTTTAACTGTTTTCAGTGGCAAGTTTGGTCAGAATTACCTAATCCAACATATTGGTCAGAATTACCTAATCCAGCACATCATCCAACCCAGGCATGTTCACTGATATCAATTTAAAGTTGAAGAGCTATCATGGGTAAAAGAATTTGTACTACTTCTAGTGGCTTCAGAAGCTAGAATGTAGAAAACCATACTAAATTTCAAGAAAATAATTTAAAACAAAACATGTTAATGATTAGCGAGCCATACTGGGAAAGTTTGCTTTAAGAGCTACTGAGATGCCTAACCCTGGATAGATCCAGGTAATTAAACAATGATTTTTCAAAGATGCATATATAGGATATGAAATGGACTAGCTGACCTCTAGGGTCCCTAAGAAGTGAGATTCCAGGACTCTTTAATTCCAAGAGAAATGGAGATGACTTCTGAGTTATGTCTGTAGCCTGGAAATTATTTTATAAAGAATAACTCATCCTAGGCTCAGACTTCAGGAAAGTAACTTTTAAAGACTCACTTCTTATGCAATCTCTCTGATTGAAATGTCTCACAGGCAGAGTTCTAGAAGTGGAATGTATTCTCTCTCTGCTCTGTGAACATGAATTTTCATGTATATTTGTTACAGTTCATGACCTGGGATAATGCCCTGTAAACAGGGAGTAGCTATTAGCACATTAATTAGGATTCCCTTTATAGTCCTATTGCAAAATATAATTATTTGTTTGATTAAATCCTTTGCTTTGAGAATTCCAATTTTCATGTTGAGTAAGAGACCCTGTTACAACTGCAGACCACAATTCATACAAAAGCACATTTTCATACGCCTTCTGTTTTTAAGTACCGTCTCTCTTAGAGGTGAAATGACTGTGAAGAATTAAAGAATCTTAAATTAATGCTAAGAACTGATTCTTTGGGTTGGCAATAGAAGTATAAACATGACCCAAGCTAGCAAATTTTCTAAGAGCTACTATTTAATGTTTAAGTGCTTGAAAGCAAACAATTTTATTTCCTTTTCAAGTCTATACAAGCCAGAGCTTATTCTAAACTGTTTTGATTCTCTCAAATGCTGTTAGCAGAAATAGGGGAAGTGAAATTTATTTCCTAAATTCAAAAGTACGTGACGAAGTATTATGCCCTGAGGTTACCTTAATGGGCAGGGTCATCCGGAGAATTTTCTTACATCTTTATTCAATCCATGCTTCTGTTGACACATGTGTTGACTTTATATTACTCTATATTATTAAGAAAATAAGCTGCTGTGAGTTCATTTCCCCTGGGCAGGTTTACCTAGCTAATCAGAGAAGAATGTTTCAGGTTGTCATTCAGCTTACCAAAAATGCAGTTACACTTAATAGAGGTGCAAGGATTTGTGTAGTGCATTTTTCTAGATGAAGTGTTACCAGTTTGAATGGGACTGCATTGCTAGTTCTGTCCAGTCCTACTGATGTGCTACTCACTAGCAGAGCTGCAAAATACGCCACTGCTAATACTCATTTTCTTGCCTTTTCTGTTGTTTTCTTTTTCTAGAAAGAGAGACCGCCCAGGTGCTAGGGATGTGGTTTTGCCCTTGTCCAACAAGAATAAGTTGTCTGGATGACTGACTACAACTATAGTAGCTTATAAAACAAGCTCAGTAGCTATCACGACAAACAATGGAAAGAGGTAGAAATGAAAGATACAAAGAAAAGATTTTTAGGCATTGCAGACACACTAATGCCCTTATAGCCAATGACTCTCTAAGAAAGGAAAAAAATAATAACAAAAAGGTTACCATTTGTTATTTATTTAGAATTTTATTTTCTGTTAGGCATTATATCAAGTAATTTTAAAAAACATTTTTTATCATCTTTGGACCAATTTTTCAAATTGAGTGATAATATTCCCACCTTATAGAGAAAGAAACTGAGATCCAGAAAGATTAAATGACGTTGCCAATCACACAACCAGATGGTGAAAGAGAGGGTATCTGAGCCCAGCTCCTGTGTACTCAAGATTCCATCCACTAATTCCTATGTCAATTCCCCCTCATATTTCATTCTACACAAGTACCAGTGAATTAAAAGAGACAGAATGAGAATCTAACCCTCAGCAACAAAAACACATGAATTTTGTTTATCAACTCTGCTGTTGAGATCATAATGAGACTTCTAATAGGGGATATTACTATAAGAAACAAGGTACAAGACAAGTAGACTCACCATGTAGATGAAACTAAGGGTAAGTACTAATAATGCCATAGCTTTAAGAGTTACTTTCTCATAGGCCTCCACTTTCTACCGTCCTAGTTGGAAATTTGCTAACTTTAGGTTTCCCAGCATCTTACCTCTCTTTAGGTTTAGAGAATTCTCTATCTTATGAATCTTGTGGAAGGTACTGGCTGCTTTTCACCATAGAAGCCACAGAAGGTAGAGAGTATGCTGCCAGTTTTCCTTGTAGCTAGTGCTTCAACACTAGACTAGGGCACTAGTCTGTACATCCTGATAGAATTAATTTTTTCCAGCTTTATTGAGATATAATTGATATAATATTTTGTAAGTTTAAGGTGTACAGTGTGATGATTTGATACACGCATATAATGTGAAATGATTACAATAGGGTTAGTTAACACTTCAGTCACCTCACGTAATTACTTCTGTGTGTGCGTGTGTGGTGAGAACATTTAAAATCTATTTTCTTAGCAACTTTCAAGTATATAAAACGGTATTGTTAATTATAGTCTCCACGTTGTATATTAGATCCCCAGAACTTATTCATCCTATAACTGGAAGTTTGTATTCTTTGACCAATAACTGTTTCCCCCACCCCTCAGCCCTGACAACCACCATTCTCCTGTTTCTACAAGTTCGACATTTTTTAGATTCCGCATATAGGCGAGATCATATCATCTGTCCGTCTCTGTCTGGCTTAGTTCACCTAGAATAATGCCCTAAAGGTCCATCCACATCATCACAAATGACAGGATTTCCTTCTTTCTCATGCCTGAATAATATTACATATAATATTAATATTAATTATATATATCACATCTTCTTTATCAATTCACTTGTAGAGGGACACTTAGGTTGTTTCCATATCTTTGTTGCTGTGAATATGTTGCAATGAACAGGGGAGTGCATACATCTTTTTTAAGATTCTGACTGCACTTTCTTTGGATATACACCCAGAAGTGTGAATGCTGGGTCATATGCTAGTTCTATTTTTAATTTTCTGAGAAACCTCCATACTGTTTTCCATAGTGGCTGTACCACATTTACATTCCCACCAAAAGGGCACAAGGATTCCCTTTTCTCTAGGTTCTTGCCAACACTTATCTCTTGTCTTTTTGATGATAGCCATTTTAACAGATGTGAGGTGATATCTTATTCTGGTTTAAATTTGCATTTTCATTATAAAAGAGGTTCAGCATCTTTTCATGTGTCTGTTGGTCATCTATACGTCTTCTTCGGAAAATATCTATTCAGGTCTTCTGCCCATTTTTTAATCAGTTTTTTTTTTTGCATTGAGTTACATGAGTTCCTTATATTTTTTGGATATTAACTCCTTACCAGACAGATGGTTTGCAAATATTTTCTCCTATTCAGTAGATTGCTTGTTCTTTTTGTTGATTGTTTCTTTTGCTGTACAGAAGCATTTTTTAGTTTTTATATAATCCTATTTACTTATTTTTTGCTTTTGTTGCTCGTGCTTTTGGTGTCAAATCCAAAAAAATTATTTCCAAGACCAGTGTCAAGGAGTTTTCCCCTACCTTTTCTTCTAGGAATTTTACAGCTTCAGGTTATATGTTTAAATTTTAATCCATTTCTAGTTAATTTTTGTGAGTGTTAAGATAGAGGTCCAGTTTAATTATTCTGCAAGTGGATATCCAGTTTTCCCAACACCATATATTGACTATCCTTTCCCCATTTTATATTCTTGGCTCCTTTGTCCAATATTAGATCATATACGCGAGGGCTTATTTCTGGGTGTTCAAATCTGTTCCGTTTATCTAAGTGACTATTTTTATGCCAGAACCATACTGCCTTAATTACTATAGCTTTGATATACAGTTTGAAATCAGGAAGTGTGATAACTCCATCTTTGTTTTTCTTTCTCAGGATTGCTTTGGCTGTTCCAGGTCTTTTGTGGTTCCGTACGAATTTTAGGATTGCTTTTTTTATTTCTGTAAAAAGTGTCATTGGAATTTTGGTAGGGGTTGCATTGAAACTATATATAGCTTTGGGGTGGAATGGACATTTTACAATATTAATTCTTCTGATCCATCAGCACGATATATTCTCCCATTTATTTGAGGCTTCCTCAATTTCTTTCATCAAAGTCTTAGAGTTTTCAATGTGCACTGACAGGATTTTAAATATGGAATTATTTTCTGCTCTTGTGGCTGGGTAGAGATATCCAATGCCTGGAGCAGCAACAGAAGCAATGTCTGCAGTGACCTTCACATACAGTAGCACAAGGGGTGACAACAGGTAAGATCTGTGTGAGAGCAGCAGTGGCCTCATCGTATTGGCTCTCTGGTGTAACGAGGGGTTGTGACTGCTGCTTACAGTCCTTTTATTTCTGCCTGTTTCTAAGTCTAGTTCTCCAGTGTTCCTGATGACCCTATGAGCTACTTCATATTACAGAAATAAATTCCTTTGGGTTTAAGTCAGTTTTATTAATATTACCAGGAACAAACAATCCTAACATTCTTACCAGCAGACTTTGAAGCATGCCAAATTCCTACTATAAGATACAGTTTGTGTTTCATTATCTCAAGCACTCCTGATTACCAACCAATACCTTGATTAAAAGTGGCAATGTACACCTCATTATATAGGAAGGAGTTAGCATCTTACATTACCTAGAAGGATCAAGCAGGTCAACAGTAGGACAATACCTAAGAGGAATGTGAGTACTGTCTGGGGAAGACAGGCCAAGGCGACTGGTCCAAAGAAGGAGAGACAACCCCAGTAAGTCCTTTATTTTAGCCATAGTTCACATTTATAGGAGATCTATGTGTTTATATTGCAAGCCCTCAGTTCTGAAATACTGTGTTCCCATCATAAAAAACGTATTTTGGTGGGAGAAAGGAATCATTGTCATTATCAATGTCATCATCATTTATTGGATTATTGTTAGGTGATTCTCCAAAAATTCATTGTTATTTAATGGTAACAATGATTTTTGAGGAATATTACCCCAGTTTTACAAAGACACTGAGACTTAGAAAGGTCAAAACTTGTACAAGTTACTCAGTCAGTAAAGAGCAAGCTGGGGTTTGAACCCAGGCAGTAGTAACCATTACAGCTTTGTTATTTTTCCTAAGTGTAGAAAAGACGATGGGAAGATATTTTCTATATATAACAGGGAACTTCCCCTCCAGACACCCTATATACTGGTCTTCCCATTCTCCTGTGTCTTCTCAAAGACAAGGTTAGAAACAGACCTGTCTATCCAAGTCTCTAAAAAGATGATCCCACTAGTCCATTCATATCCTAACCTAACATACTAAATTCCTCCTTTTTTCACTTGCTTTCACCCTTATTTAACCATTTTAACTTCGTAGTCCTAGTCTGTCAAGACAAATAATACATATTCTTCAAGATCTTATTCAAATATTTTAATATTTGTAAAACCTAGCCTCTCATAACTGTAACCCCTCAATGGTCTCTTACGTCTATGAAAAGCATTGCTCATTGGTCTTATTTGAAACTAAAACATAAAGTATAAAGCCATGTTTAGTAGGTAGCAATATATTCAGAAAACTGATCTGGATTCAGTTTTGTGCCAACCAGTTTTTATTGTTTTTGTAATTTCTGTTCTGAAATAAGTATAAAATCCAGGGAAGTTGCAGAGCCATGTATACAGAAGTTCAGTGCTTCACTGAGCCGCCCATAACATTTTGCATAAGTATAGTACAATATCAAACTAGGTAACTGACAGTAGGAAAGCCACGCCCCAGAAGGATCCTCTGGATTAATATCTGTCCATGAGAAAGAAAGTTCCATTTGAATTGGTTGTAAGAGAACTGGCTTCTGCAAGAAAATGCCAGGATGTAGTGATCACAGGTGACTCATAGACTATAGCATTGACATGCTCTGATACATATGTATCTTATTGTTACCATAATGGCAGTGAGTATGAGCCATAGATCATAAATGCACACTGTTGGACCAATTGCACTTGAAGATTAAATTCACAATTATATGAAATATGCTCATTAACCAACAAATATTATTGGGAGTTTTCTTTCTTTCTGATAGCTCCCAGATAATGGTTCTGTAGGAAATAAAGAAAAAAAAGCCATGTTGTAGTGAAAAGAACATTGACTTTGGAATCATACTAGGGTTTGAATCCTGAATCTACTAGTTAGTAGCTGTGTGACATTGGGCAAGGCACCTAAACCCTCTGAGCCTTAGCTCTCTTACATACACAGTAAAGCTACTAATGACAATTTTATGAGATAGTTTAATAATTATTTTCAAGAATGAACAAAAAATTTGTTATTTTTGTTAATAAATATGGTTTTAATAAATGTGGGTTTTAATTTTTTAGTTTATGTAAAGTATATTTAAAAGCTATGGGAGGCCAGATAAAGATAGAAGGACATGGAGCTCACCTCCTCCCACGAACACATCAAGAATATATGTACATGTGGAACAATTCTCACAGAATACCTGCTGAATGCTGGGAGAGGATCTCATAAAACCAAAATTGCAAGAAAGATCACCATGTGACCAAGTAGGACAGAAGAAAAATAAAGGAAATGGGAGTGGGACCTGTGCCCCTGCGAGGAAGCTATGAAAGAGGAAAGGTTCTCTCACACTTAGGAGCCCCTTTACCAGCAGGGAAATCAGCTGGGACAGAGAGGGAGCTTCAGAAGCTCAGAGGAGAGCACAGCAGCTGGCATGCAGCAGGCAGAAGACAGAGAGACCAGCACAGAGGGTCCGTGCCACTGCCCTGTGCTCCCCAGCTTGAGACACAGGTCTGCTGGTGTGCTCTGCAGATGGGTGCTAAAACTTCAGCTTCAGAGGACAGACCCGGGGAGAGGACTTGGGTTGGTTGTGCAGAGACAGCCTGAAGGGGCTTTAGTGTGGTCCAAGCCAAGCTGCAACTGGGGGTGTGTGCAGGAAGGAGCCTGGGTCCAACACTGAAGCCCCATTGTTAATATGCATGCTTGAAGGGGGGGAATGGGACCTGCCATAGCAGCGTCATTCTCAAAGTGCTCACAGTGGGCACAACTCCACCTCTACGAGCTCTGGGAAAATTCAAGCACTGGCAGGCTGTCCACAAGTGTCGGCGGGGCTGAAATCCAAACTGATCCCCAGGGGCCGTACAACTTCGGAAGCTGGACTGAAATCTGAGTGACCCAGTAGCTGTGTGATCTGTGGATTTACACACTGCAGGTGGCTTTGTAAATTCAGTGCCTGCAGGACATCTGAGTAGATTACTAGTGCTCTCATTGCTGAGGCAGGTCTAGTGACAGTGGCTTCAGGCACAGTGGGCACATGCACACAGAAGCAGGGCTGGTATCTGGGCTGACTCAGTAGCCCCCACGGTGGGTCCAGGTGCACGACTAAAGCAGTCTTGGTGTCTGACCTCAGCAGTGCTGTGTCAATGGATCTGTGCTAGTGGCTTTAAGAGCATAGAACCTGAGGGACACCAAGTCCAATTGTCTGAATTCCCATGGTTGAGTCAGGGCTGAGGGCAGTGCCAACAACAGTGTATTTTGTGAGCCCACATAGTGGGTGACAGGTGACATGACAGAGGGCATGGACAGCTCCTGAAGAGGAATACTTAGAGGCTTCTTTCCCAGCAGGAGCATTTCTGTTCCACCTATCTCACACCACAGTTCAGAAACAGATCTGAGTGTGTCTACCCTGACAACTGGGGAGCAGACTCTGCTCCTGAAAGGGCTGAGATAATCACAGAGCAAAGAGGAGGCTAAACTCAACATCTAGGGCAGCCTCTGGTCACCACAACAATAATCACACCCCTCATCAAGGGCATACAGAGAGCACACACTGAGGAAAGATAAGGCAGGCATCCACACTAAAAACAGGCCTTGCACCAAACATGTTAGACTCACAGAGGATACACAGGGACATTCTAACCTAAAAACAGCCCTTCGAGACCACAGTAGATAACTGTTTCTCCTAACTTCATAGAATCAGAGAAATACAAGTAAAATGAAGAAGCAGAGAAACCACTCCCAATTAAGAGATAAAGATATTTCCCCTGAAAGAACAATGAAATAGATCTCTCCAGTCTACTAGACACTGAGTTCAAAAAGAAGGCAATGAAAATACTGAAGGAATTAAGAAAGGCTATTGATAGAAATGCAGATTACTGTAAAAAACAACTAGAAACTATGAGAGGAGCCAGTTAAAATTATAAAAATCATTTGCTGAGACAAAAGCTGAGCTAAAGGCAATAAATAGCAAACTGCATAATACAGAAGAAGGAATAAGTGATCTGGAAGATAGAATAATAGAAATCACCCAATCAGAACAGAAGACAGAAAGATGAATGAGAAAAAAAAAAAGAAAGCAATATATGAGACCTATTGGATAATATAAAGCATCCCAAGCTATGTATAACAGGGATCTCAGAAGGAGAAGAAAGAGAAAAGGGGATCAAAAATGTATTTGAAGAAATTATGGCTGAAAACATCCCAAACATAAAGAACAAGACAGATATCCAGGGACAGGAAACATAGAGGGTCCCAAGCAAGATGAACCCAAACAGAACTACAACAAGACATATTATAATTAAAATGGCAAAAGTTAAAGAGAAGATTTTAGATGCAGCAAGAGAAAAACAAAGAGTTAATTACAAGGGAACACCCATAAAGCTATCAGCTTATTTCCCTACAGAAATGTTGCAGAACAGAAGGGAGTGGCAAGATATATTCAAAGTCCTGAAAGGGAAAACCCTGCAACCTAGGATATTCTACCCAACAAGATTATCATTTAGAATAGAAGAGACAAAGAATTTCTCAGACAAGAAAAAGCTAAAAGAATACAGCAATACTAAACCTATCTTAAAAGAAATTTTGAAAGGTCTTCTCTAAATAGAAAAGAAGCAAGAATCTATAGGAAAGAGAAAATCACAATTGGAAAGTAAATCACTTAAATAAGCCAGTACAGAGATTTTTAAAAAATCAAAAAATTGTTGTGAAAACAATGATAACTAAATTAATAGCAAAATGACAAACATGAAGATGTAAAAGAGGACACCAAAATCATAAAATTATAAAATCATAAAATGTGGGTAGGAGAGTAAGAAAATGTACTTTTTTCAAGAATGTGTTTGAGCCTATGTGACTACCAGCCTAGAGCAAGTAGATATAGTAATGGGTTAACATACTTGAAAAAGAGTAACCACAAATCAAAAAGATACAATAGATTCACAGAAATCAAAAAGAAAAATCAAAAACATAATACAAAAGAAAACCGTCAAACCACAAAAGGAGAAACAAAAAAGAAAAAGAAAGGAACAAAGAAGAAACACAAAATCAACTGGAAAACAGGGTTTAAAATGGCAATAAATACATACCTATCAACAATTATCTTAAATGTCAATGGACAAAATGCTCTGATCAAAAGACACAGAGTGGCAAATTGGGTAAAGAACAAGAGTCTACAATATTCTAACACAGACCCACTTTAGGACTAAGGACACACATAGATTGTAAGTGAGGGGATGGAAAAAGATATTTCATGCAAGTGGAAATGACAGAAAAGCAGGGGTAGCAATACTCATATCAGACAAAATAGACTCTAAACAAAGCTGAAAAAAAAGATAAAGAAGGGCTCTATATAATGATAAAAGGATCAATACAAGAAGAGGCTATTATACTCATTAACATATATGCACCTAATATAGGAGCACCTAAATACATAAAAAATATTAACAGTCATAAAGGGAGAAATTGATGGGATTACAATAATACTAGGAGACTTTAACGACCCACACACATCAATGGATAGATGTTCCAGACAGAAAATCAATAGGATAACAGAGATTCTAAATTATACAATAGAACAGGAAGACTTAATTGATATTTTCAGGACATTACATCAAAAATGCAGAATACACATTCTTTTCAAGTGCATGTGGAACATTCTCTAGGATTGATGACACACTAGGACAAAAACAAACCTCAACAAATTTAAGAGCACAGAAATTATTTGAAGCATCTTTTGTGACCACAATGTCATGAACCTAGAAATCAACCATAGAAAGAGAAATGAGAAAAAAAAAAAAGATTACATGGAGACTAAACAACATGGTACTGAAAAATCAGTGGTTCAATGATGAAATCAAAGAGGAAATTAAAAAGTACCTTGAAACAAATAACAATGAAAACCCAACCATACAAAATCTATGGGATGCAGCAAAAGGAGTTCCTAGGGAGAAGGTCATAGCAATACAGACCTTCCTCAAAAAATAAGAAAAATCTCAAACAACCTAACCTACCACCTAAAAGAATTAGAAAAAGAAGAACAAATAAAGCCTAATGTCAACAGAAGGAAGGAAATAATAAAGATCAGAGAGTAAATAAATAAGAGATTTTAAAATGTTAAAAAAAACCCCAATAAAACCAAGAGCTTGTTCTTTGAAAAGATAAACAAAATTGACAAACCTCTGGCCAGCCTCACCAGGAAGAAGAGAGAGAGGACCCAAATAAACAAAATTAGAAATGAAAAAGGGGAAATAACAACGAGTACTGCAGAAATACAAAAGGCTATAAAAGAATTCTATGAACAATTGTATGCCAACAAACTGGACAACCTAGAAGAAATGGACAAGTTTCTAGAAACACACAGCCCACCAAAACTGAATCAAGAAGAAATAGATAATTTGAACAGACTGATCACTAGACATGAAATAGAATCTGTAATTTAAGATTCCTTGCAAACAAAAGTCCAGGACCAGGTGGCTTCACTGAAGAAATCTACCAAACATACAGAGAAAGACATATACAGATCCTTAAACTCTTTCAAAAGATTGAAGAGAAGGGAACAAAGTCATTCTGTGAAGCCACCATAACCCTGATACCAAAATCAGGCAAAGACAATACCAAAAAGAAAATTATAGGCCAATATCTTTGATGAATATAGATGCAAAAAATCTCAACAAAATATTAGAAAACTGAATCCAACAACACATAAAAACGATCATACACCATGACCAACTGGGATTCTTTCCAGGGTCACAAGGGTGGTTTAACATACACAAATCAATCAATGTGATATACTACATCAACAAAAGAAAAGACAAAAACCACATGATCATCTCAATGGATGCAGAAAAAGCATGTGATAAAATTCAGCATCAATTCATGCTAAAAACTCTTACCAAAATGGGTAAAGAGGGAACATATCTCAACATAATAAAAGCTATTTATGACAAACCCAAGGCCAACATAATACTCAGTGGTGAAAAGCTGGAAGCCTTCCCACTAAAACCTGGAACACAAGGATGCCCACTCTCACCACTTCTATTCAACATAATATTGGAAGTTGTAGCCACAGCAATCAAAGACAAAGAAGAAATAAAGCTATACAAATGGAAGAGAAAAGGTAAAATAGTTAATATATGCAGATGACACAGTACTATAATTAAAGAAAAACCTTAAAGGCTCTGCACAAAAACTACTAGAACTAGTAAATTAATTCAGCAAGGTATCAGGATATAAGATTAACATACAGAAATCTGTTACAGTTCTTTACACTAACAATGAAATATCAGAAAAGGAAAGAAAAAAATCAATCCCTTTTAAAATCGTACCAAAAAAATAAAATACTTAGGAGTAAACCTGACCAAAGAGGTGAAAGACCATGCCACGGAGCGGCTGGGCCCGTGAGCCATGGCCGCTGAGCCTGCACGTCCGGAGACTGTGCTCCACAACGGGAGAGGCCACAACAGTGAGAGGCCTGTGTACCACAAGAAACAAAAAAAAACAAAAACAAAAACAAAGAGGTGAAAGACTTATCTGCTGAGAACTATAAAACATTGATAAAGGAAACCGAAGATGATTCAAAGAAATGGAAAGATATCCCATGTTCTTGGATTGGAAGAATTAGTATTGTTAAAATGGCCATACTTCCCAAAGCCACCTACAGATTTAATGCCATCCTATAAAATTATCCATGATGTTTTTCACAGAACTAGAACAAATAATCCCAAAATATATATGGAACCATAAAAGAACCGGAATTGACAAAGCAATCCTGAAGAAAAAGAACAGAGCTGGAGGTATAACCCTCCCAGACTTCAGACAATACTACAAAGCTACAGTAATCAAAACAGCATGGTATTGGCACAGAAATAGATATATGGCTCAATAGGACAGAATAGAGGAACCAGAAATAAACCCACACATTCATGGTCAATTAACCTTTGACAAAGGAGGCGAGAATATACAATGGAGAAAAGACAGTCTCTTTGGCAAGTGGGGCTGGGAAAACTGGACAGCTGCATGTAAATCAATGAAGTTAGAACAAACCCTCGTACTATACACAGAAATAAACTCAAAATGGCTTAAAGACTTAAATACAAGACATGACACCATAAAACTTCTAGAAAGGAGCATAGGCAAAACATTTTCTGACATAAATCGTACCAATGTTTTCTTAGGTCAGTCTCCCAAGGCAGTAGAAATAAAAACAAAAACAAACAAGTGGGGCCTAATCAAACTTATAAGCTTTTGTACAGCAAAGGAAACCAAAAACAGAATGAAAAGGCAGTCTATGGAATGGGAGAAAATATTTGCAAAAACTACAACTGACAAGGGCTTAATTTCCAAAATATACAAACAGCTCATACAACTCAAAAATCAAATAACCAAACAACCCAATCAATAAATGGACAGAAGACGTAAATGGACATCTCTCCAGTGAAAACACACAGATGGTCAACAGGCACATGAAAAGATGCTCAACATTGCTAATTATTAGAGAAATGCAAATTAAAACTACACTGAGGTACCACCTCACACCATGCAGAAAGGGCATAATTTAAAATTCTACAAATAACAAAGGCTGGAGAGGGTGGGGAGAAGAGGGAACCCTCCTACACTTTTGGTGGAAATGTAAATTGGTGTAGCCACTATGGAAAACAGTATGAACATTCCTCAGAAAACTAAAAATAAAGCTACCATATGATCCAGCAATCAAACTCCTGGGTGTGTATAGAGAGAAAACCATAATTTGAAAAGATACATGCACCCCAATATTCACTGCAGCACTATTTACAATAGCCAAGACATGGATACAACTTAAATGTCCATCAACAGATGAATGGATAAAGAAAATGTGGTATATATATACAATGGACTATTACTCAGCCATAAAAAAGAATGAAGTAATGCCATTTGCATCAACATGGATGGACCTAGAAATTATCATAGTAAGTGAAGTAATTCAAACGGAGAAAGACAAATATATGATATCACTTATATGTGGAATCTAAAAAATGATACAAATGAACATTTTTACAAAACAGAAACAGACTCACAGACTTTGAAAACAAATTTATGATTACCAAAGAGGAAAAGTGGGAGGGAGGGATAAATTAGGAGTCTGAGATTAACATATACCCTATTATATATAAAATAGATAATCAGCAAGGACCTACTGTATAGCAGAGGGAACTCTACTCAGTATGCTGTAGCAATATGCGAAAAGAATCTGAAAAAAAGTAGATATACGTATATGTATAACTGAATCACTTTGCTGTACACCTGAAACTAACACAATATTGTAAATAAACTTTATGCCAATATAAAATAAAAATTAAAAAATAGATAAAAGTTATCAGTTACATTTTTTGGCTTCCCTGGTGGCGCAGTGGTTGAAAGTCCGCCTGCCGGTGCAGGGGACACGGGTTCGTGCCCCAGTCCGGGAAGATCCCACATGCCACAGAGCGGCTGGGCCCGTGAGCCATGGCCACTGGGCCTGCGCGTCCGGAGCCTGTGCTCCGCAACGGGAGAGGCCACAGCAGTGAGAGGCCCGCATACCGCAAAAAAAAAAAAAAAAAAGTTATCAGTTACATTTTTAAATATTTTTTTTTGTTCTCTTTTTTCAATTGGTAATTATCTTCTCTGTGTTTAATATTCAAAGTATTTAACATATTTATTATCCCAGAGCTAGATGTCAAAGCACAGTCTTAACTTGGATATCATTACAGAGGCTTAGGGTTTCCTTTCAGCTGAATTACTCACATATTCTAATTCACCTTTCAGAAATATTTCTTTGAAAATCTTATGCCTTTGATTATCCGTGTAACATTTCTCTTTGCAAAATAGGCTCTATGACTAATTATAGCAAAATAAACCTATTACATCTTTGGGCTTTCTAGTTTCCCAAAGCAAATGATCTTTTAGATTACATTATCTATTTAATAATTTAAACTATATTTAACACAATAGATTGGAGAATGACAATCCATATAATCATTGGTAAATTTTTAAATTTTAAAATAATTATTCAATTGGTCTATGATTCAGTCATTAATTATAGAATCAAAGGAAGATGCTATAAAATTTACAAAGAGTACAAAAAGTACAAAATGATGTACTCTTCACTTGATTTCCTTCAGTGATAGCATCTTACAGAGCTATCAAAACCAATCTTATTCAGGTTTCACAGGTTTGACATATACTCATTTCTGTGTGTCTGTATAGATTTACACAATTTTATCACATATGTAGCTCTGTGCAACCACCACTACGAATCAAAAGAACTGTTCCATCACTGTAGAGCTCCCTCTTACTACCTCTTTTAGCCACACCTACTACCCTTTCTGTATCCCTAAACCATGGCAACTACTAATCTGTTCTCTGTCTCTAGAATTTTATTTCAATAATGTTATATAAATGAAATCATATAGTTTGTTACCTTTCAGATTGGCTTTATTTACTCAACAAAATTTCCAGGAAATTCATCAATGTTGTTATTATGCAAATAGTTCATTATTTATGTTGATACATAATGTTTCATGGTATGAATGCACCAGATTATTTATTCATCCATCATTTAAGGACATTTGGGTTGTTTCCAATTATTCAGTATTAAAGCTACTGTGAACATTTATGTGCAGGTTTTTGTATGAAAATAAATTTTTATTTCTCAAGGACAAATGCCCAAGCATATAATTGCTGAATCATATGGTAAGTGTATGTTTAGTTTTAGTACCTAAGTACTTTATTTTATTTGGAACAATTATAAATAATAGTGGAGTTGTAATTTTTATTTCAAACTGCTTGTTTTTAGTAGATAGAAATCTAACTGACCTTTATGTGTTGATCATTTTCATCCTATGACCTTGCTGACCTTACAAATCCTAGGAGCTTTTTGGTAGATATCTCAAGATATTCTGTGCAGGCAATCATATGTTTACAAATAGAAACAGTTTTCTATCTTCTTTTCCCAACCATAATCTTTATATATATATATAAAACTTTATATATATATAAATTTTTTATATATATATAAGTTTCAGGCATACAATGTAGTGTTTCACAATTTTTACAGATTGCACTCCATTTACAGTTATTATAAAATATTAGCTATATTTTATTGACTTTTATTTATTTTTCTTGCATTGCTGCACTGGCTTGAAATTCCGGTTCTGTGCTGAAGAAGAATGATAAGAGTGTGTAATTTTGTCTTATTCTCAGTCTTAAAGGGAAATAATTCAGTTTTTCAACATTAAGTGTGGTGCTAGCTGTAGTTTTTATGTACATGCTGTTTATGAGATTGAAGAAATTATCTTCTGTTCCTAGTTTTCTGAAGGTTTTATCATGAATGGGTACTAAATTTTGTGAAATGATTTTTCTGAATCAATGTATATGATCATATGATTTTTTCTTTGTTAGCTTCTGAATATGGTGTATTACATTAATTGATTTTCTAGAATTGAATCAGCACTGCATATTGGAGTAAATCCCTTTGTTGTTATATATTATTTTCATACATCTCTGGATTTATAATATTTTGTTCAGGACTTTGGTTTAAGTTCATGAGAGATATTATTCTGTAGTTATTGTGTGCTCTGTGTGTGTGTGTGCTCGCACTTTGTCTGATTTTGGTATCAGGGTATTTTTGGCTTCATAAAATACGTTGGGAAGTGTTCTATCCTCTTCTATTTTCTTGAGGAAAAGGTGTTAAATTGACATTAATTATTCTTTAAATCTTTGGTAAACTTCCCTAGTGAAACCAGCTGGACCTGGAGATTTCTTTCTGGGGATCCTTTAAACAAAAATTCAGGTTTTATTGATGGATGTACAACAATTCACATTACATCGTTCATCTTGGCTGAGTTTTGGTAATTTGTGGTTTCTAAGTAATTGATCTATTTCTTTGAACTGACCAGTAAACATCTATGTGCCAACTCATTTCCATCATGTTATAATTTTGATGTAAATCTCCTCTGTATTTTGTTCTCTATCTTCATGGTGAATAGACTATTCCGATATTATTTTAAATGTTTCCTAATGATTTAGCATCATCTGTGATTTTCTGATGTTTTCAGGAAGTGCTGTACACATGAAATGTTGGCCTCAACTTTTAACATCTCTATCCTGCCATGTTTTGAGTTTGCATAATTTCTCTTGCCTCTCATCTCTCCTCCTTCAATGACAGTGGCCACTTATATAGATGACTTTCTACTTACCACTAAAAAGCCCCTCCTCCATTTTTCAGTTGTAATTTGATTCAAATCCACATAATATTTGGAACCACATATAGACTATTTTTGGATTTTGGTTTAAGAGGTAACTGACTTTTAATAAGAGTTCTTTTTCAAAATGGCAAAAATTTCTGGCACCCACGGGTGGAAATAATCTTTATTAAGAAATACTGTATAAAGGATATTCTAATCTTCAACAAAAGAGGCAAGAATATAAAATGTGAAAAAATCTCTTCGGCAAGTGGTGCTGGGAAATTTGGACAGCTGTATGTAGATCAATGTGGTTAGAACACACCCTCACACCATGCACAAAAATAAAATCAAAATGCCTTAAAGACTTAAACGTAAGACACCATAAAACTCCTAGAAGAGAGCATAGGCAAAACATTCTCTGACATAAATTGTACCAAAGTTTTCTTAGGTCAGTCTCCCAACGCAATGGAAATAAAAACAAAAATAAACAAATGGGACCTAATCAAACTTACAAGCCTTTGCACAGCAAAGGAAACATAAAAAAAAAAAAGACAACCTATGGAATGGGAGAAAATATTTGCAAATGATGCAACAGACAAGGTCCTAATCTCCAAAATATACAAACAACTCATACAACTCAACAACATAAAACCAAATAACCCAATCGAAAAATGAACAGAAGACCTTAATAGACATTTCTCCAAAGAAGACATACAGGTGGCCAGTAGGCACATGAAAAGATGCTCAACATCACTAATTATTAGAGAAATGCAAATCAAAACTACAATGAGGTATCACCTCACACCAGTCAGAATGGCCATCATTAAAAAGTCTACAAATAACAAATGCTGGAGAGGTTGTGGAGAAAAGGGAACCCTCCTACACTGTTGGTGGGAATCTAAGTTGGTACAGCAACTATGGAAAACAGTATGGAGGTTCCTCAGAAAACTAAAAGTAGAATTACCATATGATCCAGCAATCCCACTTCTGGGCATATACCCAGACAAAACTATAACTCAAAAAGATACATGCACCCCTATGTTCATAGCGGCACTGTTCACAATAGCCAAAACATGGAAACAATCTAAATGTCCACTGACAGATGAATGGATAAAGAAGATGTGGTACATATAAACAATGAAATACTATTCAGCCATAAAAAAGAACAAAATAATACCATTTGCAGCAACATGGATGCAACTAGAGATTATCATCCTAAGTGAAATAAGTTGGAAAGAGAAAGACAAATATCATATGATATCACTTATATATGGAATCTAAAATATGGCACAAAGAAACCTATCTACAGAACAGAAATGGACTCACAGACATAGAGAACAGACTTGTGGTTGCCAAGGGGGATGGGAGGGAGGGAGAGGGATGGACTGGGAATTTGGGGTTGGTAGATGCAAACTATTATATTTAGAATGGATAAACATCAAGGACCTAATGTATAGCACAGGGAATTATACTGAATATCCTGTGATAAAACATAATGGAAGGAATATTAAAAAAGAATGTGTATATGTTTATAACTGAGTCACTTTGCTGTACAGCAGAGATTGGCACAACATTGTAAATCAACAATACTTCTATAAAAAAATAAAGGATATTGCTTGCCTGTTTTTAACCACTCTAGGTATTATGTCCAGATTAGCTCTCTAATGATAACTTCATTGACAACTTAAGACTTTAAGAATTATTGAAACTGCTAAGATGCTGATTAATATATAGTTAACATGAAATGTTTATATATATCATAAGCCAAAAGTTCTTACATAAATATTTTGTTCTACAATTACCTGAAGAAAACACTCTCAGCTAATAGAAATGTCTATCTTCCAAATATTTTTTTCCTGTGCTCTGATGATTTGTTCAGCATGGACTGAATGGGTATGACTATTGGTCAAAAGTTTTTAGTCTTTATTTACTTGCTCCTTTTAAGTAAGAGTCCTTACCACTTTTCATTCCTAACAAAAGAAAAACTAATAGTAAAATCAGTGTTCTGTCTTTATACACTGGAAATGTTTCCATCTATTTGTGTGTCTATGTGCCATCCTTGAGCAGTATACTCTGTCAAGATGGAGAGGGGTTTTATTCAGGAGTAATTTCTTGAGATTCCACCAGAAGCCTCACTTCCCCATTGAAAAGAAACACAGATGCCATAACCCTTCCTTTGTAACATAATTTTGCACCTTGTTTGGCTGAGTTGAATAGTATTCATGCTTTAAGTTTTTATGCCTGTCATCATGTGAGTGTCCTACAAACATTATAAAAACAATTTCGGTCACATGAACTTTTTAATTTTATTCTATTTTGTCATTTGTTTCCTTCATCCCCAGTGGAAAAATAAATTACCTCCGTGTAATTAGTTTATATTATCCTAACTTCAATCATTAATTCAATATTCATTTTAATCTTGTGACTTGTAGATAAATGATGCTTCTTGAGGGTTCTAGATACTAAAAGAGGAATTACAAAAGGGGTACTGCATTATGAAAGGTCTAAAAGATAAGTTTATTTCATGTCATGATTTTGACCAAAGGCTGCGTTTGAAATTCTTTATTCTCTGAGGTTTTCAAGTTGAGCCCATACCTAGTGCTCTCGTGGGCTCCATGCAGACAGCTTAATTTAAACTCTTTCTTCTCTCTGTTCTTTAGTGCTATTTTGGATTTTACAAGAAAAAAAAACTGGGAGAGGTTTCAGAGGAATACTGCTCCCACAAGACTATGACTTATGCCCTTATGCTAATACATAATTTACTGTATTGTACTTTCTTATTCATTAGGAAAAATATTCTGGTTTGTAAAGTTCTGACACATTAATCTATTCTTGACTTGAGATGCGTGAGAGTTAAGAAAATGTACACCACTCCTCACTAGCTAGAGCAGTATGGTACTTGCCATCTTTTGCTCCCTAAATCCAAAAATACATGCTTCTGTCTGGAAGGATATCTAAACCTGTAGAAAGAGTCAACACTTCAAAAAGCCACATCCCATAAAGCCCTATCTCTCCTCATATCACATGTTCACTTAGGTAGTATTTGGGTGACCTTTCAGAGAGCACATCTGCACCCTCAGGTAACCCACAGGCTTGCTCTTGCTCCAGAGGCAATCAGATTAGGTCTGCGCATAACAACAGCAGAACCTTTAGAAGAAAGCTGAATATGTTTTATTCTTCGCTCTTACCCTTTTGTTTTTTTCTTTGGGAAAACACTGTTATTTCACTTATTAAGTGCTTAAGCCTTCTTTTTCCAGCTGTATAGAAACTGGCTGTGAATGGATATAGTAATGTCTTTCTTGCTCTTCCTTTCCACATATCTCCAATTCCCATTAAGGGTTATCTGTTCTTACCTCATCCCATATCCCATTCAAAATAGTTCTAATTCTAATGTTTCCCCTTTCAATCATTTCCCTAAAATTGGGAAAGTTGTATGTCTATCTTTCTATCTATCTTTCCAAAAGTCCCATCTCCTTAACACTTTTAATTGTGTTTGATCACTGGAAAAAAGTTACATTATGGAGGAAAGGAAAGTCGCTTCTGATATTTAGAAGGCAAGCCCATCTCTCTGATGTTCAGCTTCACCTAGAGTCTAGTCTAGTCCAACTATCACATGGAAAGAAATAGAGAATAAATTCTTTGGCAAGTTCAGTGTTCTAAGTCACATGATGTTCTGCTTGTGGTTTGCGAGGACTTGAAAAAAATCACTCTTTCCTCTGCTAATATCTTGAAAACTACAAGATGTAATTCCTAACCGTATTTTTTACCCACTACCTGGTTGCATATTCATTTTGGCTCTTGTACCTGGTTTGACCACCAAAGCAGTCAGTCAAAAGTAGTCACGTAATGTTATCTGCATACATATTTATCAATATCTTTGTGAGGAAAAAGTTTCAGTGCAAGCCACAAGGCATACTGTTGTCAAAAATGCATCGCTTGTACATACTCAAACTTCTCCATGAAATTCAAATTTGGGTTACTTTATTTCAGACTCTTTTTCTATATGCAGATAGAGGTAGATTTGTGATTGGCAGGAGGAAAGGAGGGGAAGAGAAAAGAAGATGAAACGGACAGGAAGTGAATTTCTAAAGTGTCCTTATTACTATATTACCTAAACAGTTTTTATTGACACATTAGATACAGAATTTTAAGATCAAATGTGGGAAACAGAGTATTAGTGAAGAGTAGCCCTGACTTATATTTATGCTCTAAGGTCAGGAGCATAGAAGAATGAAGCAAAATAGTTACCCCTGTCTCCAAGAGGTTACCCAAAGCCCATGTGATGAACTAGGTTTATTAAAACCTTAAGGATAAAACTACCCTCTTGTGTTGTAGCATTCATTATGTTAGTCATTACCCCTTTGGAAACAACTCAAACTTGCTTAAAGAAAAAGGAGATATCAGTAGTTTACATAACCCAGAGGGGATGGGTATAGTGGGAAAAGACTAGAACCAAGGACTTGGCATCTTTTCTCTCCCAGCCTCTCATCTCTACTTTCTTTTCTTATAGACATTCTCTCTTGTTACAGACCAGCTTCAATAGGTGATATTTAAAAGCTCCAAAAAAATTGTTTGTCCCACATAAATTAGTATTCCTACACCAGTGAAATCCTCTATAACCTAAGGTAAATAAGAACTCTAAATAAGTATAAAAACTGCCTCAGTATATTTACTTTAGAGCCCTAGAGTAATATTGTGAACAATTACACAAGTACACTTTGCGAAACAAGAACATTTTCCTGCCAGTTTCCCACATCAATGTTCAAAAACAGCAATAACGGAACTTCATTCTTACAATGCACAAAACAAAAGCTAAGATTTATCGAGTGCTTATTTTCCTGGTTCCTTGTATTGTCTTCTTTAGTCATCACAACAACTCTATGATGTAATAAATATTATTATTTCCACTTTACAGATGAGAAATTGCAACATAAAGAGGTTCAGTAGCTTTCTCTAGGCTGTACTACAAATAAGGGATACAGCTTGATAAGTAATACACATTTGCCGACTAAAAATTCTTGCTTGCCACCTGGTTCTGCAAGAATGATGTCACTAGCCACTGCAGTAGCTGACCTTCAATACTCCCTGAAAGGAGTTCAGGGTGGAGATCAGGAATGAGGCACTCTGTGCTCTGGGAAAAACTTGGTAGAACCAGCCTGCAGATTGTTAAATATTTTCAGGAGAAAATTTTTATGAGCCCAATTTCTTGCATCTTTTCATATCTAGAAAAGCACTAGAATCATTAATGGGGACATCTGCTCCTTGTCTCTAGCAGCAGCTTTCTACTGAGATGTGTGCTTGATTGCACGTATTCCCGCTTCACTAAAATCATATATATACACTAACCACAAGGCTATCTGAGAGACTGCCTCCTGGGCTCTAGTCCTCATTTAGCCCCAAATAAAACTTAGCTTACAACTCTCACACTGTGCAATTTCTTTTAGTCGACACAGAGAGTAATCAGCACTAAATGTCATAAATATGGAGTATTTCTATTTATTTACTTTTCCATCAGAAGTTAATTTATATTTTCCTTCACATTCGAGTCTATTCTCTCATTGGTTCTAAAATGCTGACCTTAATAAGATGATGAGATCTGTGAGGCATACCCAAAATAGATGTTACACATTTAACATTATTTTCACCTTTAAAAATAGTACAATATTGAACAAAGAAAAAAAATAAATAAATGGAGACTTTAACATGTCCCAGTGGATATCATAAATGCAATGTTGAATCATGAAATATGTTGGGAGTTTTCATTTTACATTGTTATCTTTTATGCATGATTGTTAATAACACAGATATGGTACATAAAAAGGACAATTGGCCCAAGAAATGTGAGTTGCTTACTTGTCAGTCACTAAATAGCAGAAACAAAGTGATCCCCTCTCTCTCAGCCCTAAACATGCCACTGTCCTAAGGACTGACCATATGTGCTGGTTATGTCCAAAATGACAGAACAAAACAAAGGCAGAGAATTACTTTAACCCGAATGAGTTAGAAAGTGGAAAAAGTAATGATTTTTCCATTGATTCCTCCCCCAAATCTCCAGTACTCAGCATGTTATAGTGGGAAAATATCTTTAGTTGATTTACTCTTTCAATATTAAAAATGAATAAAGCTCCTAAAAGTATTGTATTAATGTTCAGTATGACTGTGATAAAGTAACTATAAGAGAGGCTACCAGAGTGAAGATTTTTCCCATTATACTTTTACTCTTCTATTCTTCACTCTGTCAAAATATTTTGTCATGCAACAGTATTTCTTTTGTGAATCAGTGTTTTTTTTTTTCTCTTAGCTTATCACAGAAGGAGTTTCAATGAATAAAACAGCCACCTTACACTTGCAAATGTAATTCAAGCTGATGCCACCAGCTGAGCAGGAGTGCCATGGGACCAAAGGCAACATGATTTAACAAACTGTTGTAATTAGAAGCGTATCGTTCGGGAAATTATCTAAAATATGCTTGTGAACTGGCAACCACCTTTGTTGTCACCAGCACAAATGAAAATTTAACATGTATAAAACTTGTGCATGCAAATTTAGAGTACATTATTCAAAATTCATGGAAATGAATCATATGCTATTATTTAATCTACAATGATTATTTTCTTATTTTGCATCATGTTATGCAGTTAAAATGATTTAATATACTTCTAAGTAGTTTTAAATAAGCTTGAATGAAGGTTACAAACAAATGTTTACATGTGTTTGTATGCGTGTAGCTATCTTGATATAATTTTTGTGAAACTTTCAATTTATATTCATTAGCTAAATCCTCTTCCTTTTAGCCAGGCCCACATTGAAGAATTTCTTGAGCCTTCATCCTTTGGCAATGCTTTTAACAAAATTCAGACTCAAAGGTAAAATAATGCAAACATTATATTTGTGTTAAGTCTGTTAACTGATTTCACTTAGGTCTGCCATTTTTGAAAACTAATATCATGTGGGTACCTTCTGTGAACAGGCAGCAAAACCATCATTGGGCCCTTTCAGGGGGCACTTGAACATGTTGTACAGGGATCCACCTGGTAGAGCCTGTGTGTGCATCTGTGCATACCTGTGTGCACATACTCACTTGTGTGAGCACACAGGGAAGGATAAGATGCAACTTGAAGTTGCTGACCCCTTCTCTCATTCTGCATCTATTGATAAGCTATAGATGATCAACAGAAGTATTGCTTAAGGAATCTTGAACTTCTGTCCTGTCACTACCTGACTATGATGTGAAAAGCTGATATCAGACACACAAAATAATCAGAAGTCCTGAATTTCTGGCTTTTAAAAATACTGCTTGATCCAGGCATCTAATTTCCCCAAGAATATGTGTATTTAAAAACCTTATGAACATTCTGTCATAAGACACATATTAGGCAGAACTTTAATTTGTTCTTATTAAGGAAAAGTTATTTCAAAGCAAAATACCAGCAGTAAATCTGAGCCATTCCTAGTAGTTCCTAGTAACCTGAGTAATTTCTTAGAAAATGGTTCTGGGACTGGAAAAAGCTAAAACCAGTAATGGAAATCCCAGAATCTGAATATCTTTGAAACATTGTTTAGAAAGTTATTTTTGAAGAATGTTTCTCAGATCTCTGAACAGATGGCACTGAACTTCAAACCTGCTCATTTTGTTTTCATATATTTTCAAAAATATTCTACTGTTAAAAAATCTGCATCTCAGTTTCTTGCTTTTTAACTGAATAATAAATTATGAGCTCCAATAGAATAAGAAAAGTATCTTTTCAGTAATATTAAACCTTCGATGCATAATTCGTAGAGTAATGATTCAGAAGGCTGAACTGGTCAAATCTAGGATATTTCACTGTTAATATTTAAAATCCTAATAGACATATATTTATATGTATGCCTTGATAAAAGGTGGGTATCCATTATCTGTACTTTTTCTGAATAAAAAATACAAACACTAGCTGTTACAAACCAAACTGAAAAAATGTAGAATACTAATAAAAGTTTCTCCCAAAGACATCTTTAATACTAATGCTGGCATTTACACATTAAATCAAGGTGAATTACTTTCATTACAAAAATGTTTAATTTGTTTAATAAAGGATTTAGTGCAGATTTCCCTCCTTTGTATAAATGAGTATTTATTTCCAGATAATAACACAAAAAATAATAAAGGAAATTAGACAACAAAGTTTGGAAGTCACTACCAAAGAAACAGTGAGAAATCTAGAACATAGAATACCTTATGATAAAATATATTTGTCCGAAAATAAAATGGTGAGTTAGGCATACAAAAATCCTTTTGATATTCCTGAGCTGAATAGAAGCCCAGCAAACAGCATTTTTGGAGGACAATATAGTGACATGTGTCAAAAGTCTTCAAATTGTTTTACCCCTTAACCCAACAAATCCTCTTCTATGAATTTATTCTAAGAAAACATTAAACAAGTGAACACACATAAATTTTCACTGATCTTTACTGCAGGGTCATTGGGCAATGATCCAAATTTCCCAGAAAAGGGAAATAATTAACTTATAGTACACCTGTACAGTGCAACTCTATAAACCACTGAAAGCAATAATGTGAGATATTGATGATACATATAATTTACATGGGAAGATGTTAATGTAATGCGTAAAAAAGTAGGTTGTACAACCTTATATGAAATATAACACACATAATAAATATGTGTCTATTCATCAAACACATACTCATATAGGGTATAGGATTGGAAGATGTGTTGCGGGCAGATTTGGCTAGTTTAAATTTAGTTTTGTTTATGTGTTTTTTTCTAATTTTTACATAATGAATACATATGACAAGTATAATAAGAGTATTTTTATTCTTTTAAATATGTAGTAAGATGTTCTTTCTGGGATGGTTTAAGTAGCATTACTGTGACACGTGCTATCAGGTTACGTACTTAGTTTTTTCTAAATACGTAACCTGATAGTTTTTATCAGGTTATTTTAGTTTCTTCTCTTACGGAAGGTTAAGGAATCAGACAGTGATTTTCTAGTCTTTAATTTTTTAAATTAGCATCATAATCTGCCATCATGGTGTGGTTTTTCATGCCTCCCTTCTGCCTCTAACTAGCTAAAATATTTGTATTTCCATGTGAATGATTCCTATAGTAGTTAAATTTTATTGTAAGTTTTATTATTCTAATACAGTAGGATGATTAATTTTAATTATGATAATGAGCATAATTAAGAAAATGTTTCTTCTAGTCCTTTAATCAGCAATTATTTCAATAATATATTATTGAAATAATTAATATATATAGAGAGTCAATATTAGATATTGACTCTCTGGATGTTAATTTTGCATACAAATCAATAGAAATGTTAGAAAGAAAAAAATCCCAGGAGACAAAGAATTGAAAGAATAAAGATATCAATATGTCTCAGACCATTTTTTATCGACCAGTAAACAGTACATCTCTTTTATTAATTTTTAAAATTATTTTTTCAGCCTATGAAACATATTGGCATGATCTGTTTCAAAGCACAAAATTCTTGAATGATAGAATAAAGTGATGTTTAAAATTTTGGAAATATCCTAGTTGAAAGGTACAGAATTATTTTTCATGGAAATTATGCAAGGTTTATTACGTAAAAGTGATAAATAAAAGACATTGTGTAGAAGATAAATCTCGCATACCATCTTTTTCTCCCAGCATGACCCTTGAGAAATGAGGACCCTGAAAGTTTACACATATATGTCACCTATCACCTTTGATGCTCTTCTTGCTAAATACATGAATGTAAGCATTCTCACTTCTATCTAATGTCCATTTCACAATGGGCTTCACTGTGCTGTCAATGAAGTGATACACAGATTTTGGTCTCACTTACATTCTACTAACTTCTCACTTTACATATTTTACTAAGCAGGAATAGATAACATCTCTGCTTTCTTCCTCTTTATCTTTCTTGTGTTAACAATATATACCTATTAGTTTATAAAGCACATTCTCTTGCTAGAAGTTGCTTTCTAGAGTTATCTCTAGGGTACAGGGGGCCCCAGAAAAACATTTTTGCAGAGTCCCAGCAGGCCATTATGAGGGATAGTGATTTATTCTAGAATAATAGAGAAGTAGTGCTTATGTATTTGCTTACTGTCCAGTCAGTGCTCATGGAGAGTCTCCCTAGTGTATAGGTGCCATTTCTTTCTGTTCAGGTCCAGGAAACATCTCTTACTTTATTATTCAATATGCTGTTCCCAACTAATTTCATATCTATCACCACAAGAAGAGAGTAATGCTATTAACTCATGAAGCAATGGCTTTGGGAAACTGTATTAATAAAAATAGATTCTCTTGCTTTTGCAAGCAATTTACCATTTAGCTAACACCAGTAATATCATTAATCAAGAAATTCCCTCATTGCGTCATGCCACCCTTGGATATTGGCTTCCAATGACTCTTTCAAAGGTGGTTACTGACCTTTATTGATGAAACCACAAATGCAAATCTTACTCAGAATATGTAGGAGAATGTGAATTCTAGCTTTCTGATGTTAAATTTGCCATTTAGAATTTTATAGTGTAAAGGCAGCAGAAGACACATTCCAACCATGTCTTTTTGTAAACTCTTTATCCAAAACTACTACATTCCAAGAATATGGTATTTTTCAATGTTTGCCACACCTCTGCCTTCCACACATTGCCACCAGAGAGAAGGAGAGATAAGGGGAGAGACAAGTGACCCCATTTGCTCAAGGAAAGACTGTCCCTTATCTGCATCTAGCAAGGCTTACAACCCACCTAGGAGAGCACAGTGTCACCAAATGGGCTGGAGATAAGAAAGGGCCCATTGACATTGTAGAGCTATGGTTTCAGAAGTTCTCAAAGGAGATAGATAAAGTCACTCCACAAGAGGAGGCCTTGTAAGTGGTGGAGAGCCTGCAGAAGGGGTTGGGTGACTCCCCTGGATGCCAGCGACAGGGGTAAAGGACACCTGCTTCCACCTCTGCCACTCTCGGGTGCTGTAGACCTGAGGCAACACTGATGAATACAGGGGGCTGAGAACTCAAGCCTGTGGGCACAGCTCAAGGCCCACATGGAGGAGTGGACAACCACTAGCCCAGAGTCCTGAGCTTTGTTTCCCTCTGTCTGTCATGAGTAAAAAATCACATCACTGAAATTCAGTGAGTCAGCACAATTAGTGACCCACCCTTCCATCATCCCAAGAAAAAAGTACTGTGGACCAGACAAGGTGCAAAAGCTCATAGGACAGCTGATCATTTTTTGGAGTTGAAGGCAGAGTGTTGGAGAGCATCCTCCAGACAAGGTGCAAAAGCTCGTAGGGCAGCTGATCATTTTTTGGAGTTGAAGGTAGAGTGTTGGAGAGCATCCTAACACATGGGTCCTGGACTGAGCTGGGATCCCCTGCATAGACAGCACTGCTGATTGAGGCTAGTCCAGGTGTCAGGAGGGACTCAGAGAAAGACAGGCAATTCAAAGCACAGGGGCCCCTGAGGCCTGGGGCAGGGACCAGCCTGCCCATGTCTAAGTACTGCACCTCAGAGCCTTGTGAAAAAGACCCTAGAATATATTTTGGTACCTCTTATACAGTTAGCTAGAATTGGTAAAGAGTGTATTTCTCCATAAGTTCTTTGCATTTTACTAGTCATATTAGTAATACTTAGTACTAATTGTATTGGTGGTGACTTAAAAGTTATGAAATTGTAATAGTCTGACTCCATTTTGGATGTTTGCCTGCAGACACCTTTCAAGTCCCACTGGTGCCCCCTTCCTCTTCTGCCCCACAGCTAGACAAGCTGATAAGAAAGTTCAGGTGCTCTGCCTTTGGCCCTGATGGGAAGTTCAAGCTAATCAAGGCCTGTGCTACATGCAGGAACACTCACCTCAGCTTCACCTCTTAGCTACAGTAAAAACCAAGCCAGTCTTCTTTTCCTGTTCTCTCAAGCCATTTCTGAACCTACTTGGGAGGCTGTTCTATTTTCCCCCAGACACCCTCATAGGAGAGTAATAAACTTTCTCATACCCTCTTAGTGTAATGTGTGGTCATCAGTCTCAACATCCAAACTAAACTTTGGGTATAGGTGGAAGTCCCTCCCGCCTCTCTGAGGTGATCACAAAAGGAACATAATTTAACCATCCAGCATTTGCAAAGCCAAGAAAGAGATGTTAATTGTAGGATAGCCTGAGAGACATTGGGCTATTACAATTAACCAGATTTAGCAGTTAAGAGTCCCTCTACCTCTAAGATGCAGACTCATTTTACAATGAATTTTAAGTACATCCAAAGTTTGATCCAGGGTAAATCTGTTCTCTACAATGACTGACTAGCAACCTCAGTGGCCTTTTGGGAGGTGATATAAGAGTTCCTTCTTCTAATAAATTCTAGCCTAAATCAGTTGTAGCAGCTTCAGCTACACTTGTATGAGCAGATTGCTTTAGGAAAGGAAAATGTGATATTTAAAAACTGTCAAATTGTTACATGTGCTTTCCCTAATCAAATGCCTATGATTAAGTTGTAGCAAGACTGCTCCCAAAGCAGGAATAGATTTTGAACTTTAATCAGAGATTCTATAAATGCAGTATAAACACTGACCTTAGCTACCATCCCAAATGATGCATCGTGAGGACTACTTGACACTACTTTTTTTTTTTTTTTTGCGGTACGCGGGCCTCTCACCACTGTGGCCTCTCCCGTTGCAGAGCACAGGCTCCGGACGCACAGGCCCAGCGGCCTTTTTTTGAACTAGCAAAATCCATACTCTATAAAGTATAATGAAAAGATCAGGGTACATGGGTCCTAGTTCTTGGTCTTTTTTCTTTTGTCCCCACTAAATAGTTAGGCAACTTTGGAAGCATTTTTTAAACTTTTCTATAAGAGGATCAGTGATGTCTCTTCCATATGCAAAATCTGTGATCTCTTGTCTTGACAAACAAAATTAACCTTAGGAAATGTGCAAGACAGAGAATAGAATATTGCTGTAGTATAATAAACACAAATGTTCATCTTACATCAATGGAACTCTTAGGTCATTCAAATTTTGGTTGAAAGGAGGAGACATATAACTTCTCCTCTCCATTATTGTAGAGACTTCAACTGCACAAGGTGATACTTCTGAATGAATATAAACCAGAATTGTTTCCTGATACCCTGGCTCTTAGAAAAATTACTTATGAATATGGGTCTTATCTCATAATGTGGGTCCTAAGACATCCTCTTTTACTGTCTTTGTAGATTTATCCCAATGGGTCATACAAGTACTATTTTGTGTGTGCCAAAGTGTTAGAAGCATTAGGAAACAGTAAATCAGAATGCTTCAAAAATATGGAACTTACCTGGGTCTTAGAAGTTAGAAATCACACAGTGGTCTCCCTATAGTGAGAATTTTAACAAGGAACAATAAAATATAAAAAAGAGCCAGTCAGAATTGAATAATACAATAACTGAAATGAAAAACACACTAGAAGGAATGAAGAGCAGACTAAGTGATACAAAAGAACACATAAGTGATATAAAAGATAAAATAATGGAGATCACCCAATCATAACAGCATAAATAAAAACAAATCAAAAGTAAGAACAGTTTAAGGGACCATTGAGACAAATCTAGTATACCAACATTCACGTTATTGAGGTTCCAGAAGGAGAAGAGAAAGAGAAAAAGGGTTGAAAATGTATTTGATTAAATTATGGTTGAAAACTTTTCAAACCTGAAGAAGAAAACAGATATCCAGGTAGAATAAAAACAGAAGGTCCCAAAGAAGATGAACCCAAGCAGACCCACACCAAGACATATCATAATTAAAGTGGCAGAATTTAAAGAAAGAATTCTAAAAGAAGCAAGAGAAAAACAGAGAGTCATATACAAGGAAATCCCTTAAGGTTATCAGATGATTTTTCTGCAGAAATTCTTCAGGACAAAAGGAGTGACGTGATATATTCAAAGTGCTAAAAGGCAAAAACCTGCAATCCAGGGTACTCTACCCAGCAAGATTATCATTCAGAATTGAAGGAAAGCTGAAGAACTCAGATAAGTAAAAAATAAAGAGTTAATCAATACTAAACCTACACTAAACAATGCTAAATGGTCTAAGTGGAAAAGAAAATGTTATAACAGGAAGTCGTATCTATAAGAAAGGAAAAATCCCACTAGCAAAGGCTATTATGTAGTAAAGGCTGAGGATCAACCACTTAAGCTATTACAAAGATTACAAGACAAAAATTATAAAAACAATGATAACAATAATAATCAGGAAAGGGATGAACACTAAGATGTAAAATTTGACATCAAAAACACAAAATGTGGGTGAAGGGAGTAAAAAATGTAGATATTTTAGAATGTGTTTGAACTTAAAAAACTACCAGTTTAAACTAGCAGATATAGTTATAGGTCAACATATATGAGCTCCATGGTAACCACATATCAAAAACCTACAGTAGATACACGAAAACTATAGAGAAAGGAACACAAGCATATCACTAAAGAAAATCATCAAACCACAAGGGAAGAAACTAAAAGAAGAAGAAAAGAACAGAGGAGAACTACGAAAACAACCAGAAAAAAAAGTAACAAACAGCAATAATATATACCTATCAATAATCACTTTAAGTGTCAATGGACTAACTGCCCCATTCAAAAGACAAGGGTGGCTGATTGGATAAAAGAACAAGACCTATCTATACGTTGCTTACAAGAGACTCACTTCAGAACTAAGTACACACAGAGACTGAAAGTGAGGGGATGGAAAAAGATATTTTATGCAAATGGAAAAGACCAGAAAGCAGGGGTAGCAATACTCATATTGGATAAAATAGGCTTTAAAACAAAGTCTATTAAAGAAAACAAAGAAAGGCATTATATTATGATAAAGGGATCAATGCAAAAAGAAGATACAACACTTGTTAACAAATATGAACCTAAAACAGGAGCACCTAAATATATAAAGCAAATATTAACAGACATAAAGAAAGAAACGACAATAACACAGTAATAGTAGGGTACTTTAACACCCCTCTTACATCAATGGACAGATCATCCAGACAGAAAATCAATAAGGAAACACTGCCCTTAAATGGCACATTAGACTGGTCAGACTTAATAGATATCTACAGAACATTTCATCCCAAAAGAATAGAATATGCATTTGTTTCAATGTGGAACTTTAATCCAGCATAGATCACACTGTAGGCCAAAAAATAAGTCTCAACAAATTTAAGAGAACAGGAATAATATCAAGTATTTTTTCTGACCACAATGGTATAAAACTAAAAATTAATTACAGGAAGGAAAATGGGGAAAACATAAATGTGTAGAATAAACAGCATACTACTAAAAAAAACAATGGGTCAATGAAGAAATTAAAAAATACCACAAGACACATGAAAATGGAAGCACAACTTTGCAAAATCTATGGGATGCAGCCAAACCAAAGCAGTTCTGAGAGGGAAGTTTATAGCAATACAGGCCTACCTATTGACACAAGAAAAATCTCAAATAAACAACCTAAACCACCATCTATAGTAATTACAAAGAGAAGAAAAAACAAAGCCCAGAGTCAGTAGAAGAAAGAATAATGATCAGAGAAGAAATAAACAAAATGGAGCCAAAAAAAATTGAAAAGATCAATGAAACCAAGGAATAATTTTTTTGTAAAGATAAACAAAATTGATGAACCTTTAGCTAGGGTCATCTAAAAAAAATGACAGGAGCCAAATGAACAAAACAAGAAATGAAAGAGGAGAAATAACAACTGATATCACAGAAATACCAAAAAATCATTAGAGAATACTACAGCTGAATGTCAACAAACTGGACAATGTAGAAGAAATGGACAAATTTCTAGACATATACAAACTTCCAGTACTGAATCAGGGAGAAATAGACAATCTGAAATGACTGAGTACTAGAGTGAAATTGAATCTGTAATATTATAAAACTCCAAGCAAACAAAAGTACAGAACCAGATGGCTTCACAGTGTAATCCTGCCAAACAAAGAAGAGCTAATATCTATTCTTCTCAAACTATTCCAAAAACTTGAAGAGGTGGGAACTCTCCCAAGTTCACTCTCTGAGGTCACCATTAACCTGATACCAAAATCAGACAAAGACACACAAAAAAAGAAAATTACAGGCCAATATATCTGATGAATATAGATGCAAAGATCCTCAACAAAATAGTAGCAAACAGAATTCAACAATATGTATAAAGGGTCATACACCATGGTCAAGTGGAATTTATTCCAGGTATGCAATGACGATTCACTATACACATAAAATGAATGTGATATACTACCTTAACAAAAAGAAGGATAAAAATGACATGAGCTTCTCGATTGATGCAGAAAAAGCATTAGACAAAAATTCAACATCTGTTCATGATACAAAGTCTCATCAAATTTGGCATAGAGGGAATGTACCTCAACAAAATAAAGGCCATTTATGACAAACCCATAGCTAACATCATACTCAATGGTTATAAAGCTGAAAGCCTTTCCTCTAAAATCAAGAACAAGACAAGAATTCCTTCTCTCTCCATTTTTTAAATCCTTATTTACTGTTGCACTTATTTCAGAAGGCAAATTCTTGCAAGTGGGACTGCTTTGTCAAATGTGTTCATATTTCACATTTTACTAGAGCTGCCAAATATCTTTATAAAAATATGTTAGCAAACTTTATACACACTTACACCTCTGTTTTTTAAGATTCTCAGTTTCTTCCACCTCACCAACATTTGATATTATCAATTGTTTCATGTATTTTATTTTTTTCCACTTTGCAAATTTTTTTGAATTTTAAAATTATTTTTATATACAGCAGGTTCTTATTAGTTATCTATTTTATGCATATTAGTGTATATATGTCAATCCCAATCTTCCAATTCATCCCACCACCACCACCACCTGCCTCCCCACCTCTCTATCCACTTTTGTTTAACATAGTATTGGAAGTCATAGCCACAGCAATAAGACAAGCAAAAGAAACAAAAGGCATCCAAATTGGAAGGGAAGAAATAAAACTGTCACTATTCACAGATGAAATGATACAATATACAGAAAACCCTATATCTCCACACAAAAACTATTAGAATAAATGAATTCAATAAAGTTTTAGGATAAAAGATGAATTTGCAGAAATCTGTTGCTTTTCTATACACCAATAACAAACTATCATAAAAAGAAAGAAAGAAAACAATCCTGTTTAAAATCTCACCAAAAACAATAAAATACCTAGGAATAAACTTAACCAAGGAGATGAAAGACCTATATTCTGAAAACTATAAAACACTGAAAAAGGAAACTGAAGATGATACAAACAGATGTAAATATATCCCACATTCAAGGATTAGAAGAATTAATATTGTTAAAATGTCCATACTACCCAAAGCAATCTACAGATTTAATGCAATTCCTATCAAAATACCCATGATAGTTTTCACAGAAATAGAACAAATAATCATAAAACTTATATGGAACCACCAAAGGCCCTGAACTGCCAAAACAATCTTTAGAAAAAAAGAACAAGGCTAGAGGTATCACGCTTTCTGAGTTTAGGCTATACTAAAAAGCTACAGTAATCAAAACAGCATACTACTGGCACAGAAACAGACACATAGATCCATGGAAAATAGAGAACCCAGAAATAAACCCATGCACTTATGGCCAATTAATCTATGACAGTGGAGGCAAGATTATGCAATGGAAAAACGACAGTCTTCAAATAGTTGTGCTGGCAAAACTGTACAGTTGCATGTAGAAGAATGAAATTAGAATATTTTCTCACACCATATACAAAAATAAATTCAAAATGGATTGAAGACCTAAATGTAAGACCATAAACCATAAAATTCTAGAAGCGTACATAGGGAAAACACTCCTTCACATAAATCATAGCAATACTTTTTGAATCTGTCCCCTGAGGCACAAGGAACAGAAGCAAAAACAAACACATGTGACCTAACTAAAGTTAAAAGTTTTGCACAGAAAAGGAAATCACTGACGAAATGTAAAGACAACCTACTGAAAGAGAGAAAATATTTGCAAATAATATGACCAATAAGGAGTTAGTATCCAAAGTATATAAACAGATCATACAATGCAATATCAAAAAACCAAATTGATTAAAAAATAGCTTGAAGACCTGAATAGACAATTTTCCAAAGAAGATATACAGACACCCAACAGGCACATGAAAAAATGTTCAGTATCGTTAATCCTCAGAGAAATGCAAATCAAAATGAAATATCACCTCATACCTGTGAGAATGGTTATCATCAAAAACAAATAACAAATGTTGGCACGAATGTGGAGAAAAGGGAACCCAGTACATTGCTGCTGGTAATGTAAATTGATGCAGCCACTATGAAGTACAGTATGGAGTTTCCTCAAAAACTACAAGTAGAACTACCATATGCTCTAGCCATCCTAATCCTGGGTGTATATCCAAAGAAAATGAAAACACTAATTTGAAAAGATACATGGACCCTAATGTTCACAGCAGCATTATTTATAATAAGCAAGATACGGAAGTAACCTAAGTGTCCATCAACAGATGAATGGATAAAGAAGATATGGTAATATATACACAATGGAATATTACTCAGCCATAAAAAGAATAAAATTATGCCTTTTGCAACAATGTGGATGGAGCTAGAGAGTATTATGCATAGTGAAATAAGGAGACAGAGAAAGACAAATACTCTATCTTGTCACTTATATGTGGAAAAAAAGTTTAAAACAAATGAAGGTATACAGCAAAACAGAAACATACAGATGTAGAGACAAACTGTTGTTATCAGTGGGGAGAGGGGGAGGAGCAATATAGGTGTAGGGAATTAAGAGGTACAAATTACTATGTATAAAATAAATAAGCAACAAGGATAATATTGTACAACACAGGGAAATATAGCCATCATTTTTATAAACTTTAAATGGAGTATACTTTATAAAAATATTGAATCACTATGTTGTACATCTGAAACTGATACAATGCTATAAACTGATATAATGCTGTAAACTATATTTCATTAAAAAATAGGTTAAAATAAAGAAATAAATGCAGGCAGCAAGGCAAATTTGGCCTGAGAGCAGTACTTTGCTCTCTTCAGTTATACAGGAATTAAAATGAATAATTTACAGTTATTCCAAGTATACAGATGGATCTTATAGTTGAGCAAAATATATATAAAAGTATCTACAGCATAATTCAATTTATATGCAGTATAAAAACCATAAAAAATCAATCTATTCTGATCGAATTAGTAATTTAGAAATATAATTAGGAAAAACGTGTTCCTGTAAATTTTTCTCCTCTTTCTAGCAATGAGTCTAAATTTACAGTCTATTTTAATGGCTATGGTTTTTCATATTACTCTTCTTTTGAACTTTTGAGGTTTTTTCATACATCTAGAGAGGGAATGCAATATTTGTCTCTTAACTGGGACTTGAGCTGAGTTCTTAGTGATTATTTAGGAATCGTTGTTTAGATATTCTAGAACCAGATGACAGAAGAAAGAATGGTTTAAATTTCCTTGTTTCATTTAATGCATCAGAGTTCTTCCTCTGTAGGAGACTCCAACACAAAACCACAGAAAGAATTGTAAGCAAGAGAAAGGACTAACCATAACTGAGTAAGTTAGTTATGTTTAAGAGTAGTGTGCAGGATGAATTGCATTGAAGGAAGATTAGAGTTTGGGAGACTCTTAAGAAGCTACTGCAATAGTCCCAGTGAGATAATGGGGGCTTGATCTAGAGCACTAAAAGTGGGATTGGAAAAGAGATTAGAAAGAAATTGAAGAGAAAGTCTGTAAGTTCTATCTATTAATGGTAATAGCACCTAGTGAAATGACTGGTCAAGGAATCATACTGTAAATTTGACCAAAATCTGTCATTCAGAAAATTGCTTAAAGTCCTTTTTGTGATTATTGTGCTTCTGGAGATGAGAAAAATAGAGTGTAGTCTTTTAGGTATCACAAGTGATAGGCCAGTAAAAGCACCTGTCTTTTGTTTTGCTAAGCAAGATACATAATTTAAGCCAATTAAAAGTTGTTTCTACTTCAAATACACAGGTCTTAGGGTAAAATTAGCCAGTAAGAAATAAGTCCACCTCTTACATAAAATAAAATTGTGGTAAATGGCTACTAAGGATCAGGTCTTCTGCTTTGTTCTGTGTATTTATTACTGACCGACCAACAAACAAATTTAGTGGCATAAATCAACTACCATTTTATTTTTCTCACAGATTCTGTACATCAAGAATTTACAGAGGACCCTAAATGAATGACTTGTCTCTGTTTCATAGTGTGTAGAGTCTCAGGTGGGAAGACCTGAACGCCTGAGAATGATGCAAATAGATGTGAACAGGAATCATCTGGAGGTTTCTCACTCTTATGTCTGGCAACTGGATAAGATACCTCAAAGCCTGGACTTTTACCAAGAGGACCTACCACTGGTCTCTCCATGTGTCTCAGATTTATCACACAATGGCAGATAGGTTCTAAGAAAAGGCATCTAGAGAGAGATTATTTATAGACTGAGCATTCCAAGAAACTAAAACAGAAACTACAAAGCTTTAAAAACTCAGCCTAGAGATTCATGTAGTATGGCTTTCACTGCATTCAATAACTAACAAGTTTGCCACTGAAGGCAGCTCAGATTCAAGCAGAAGGGAATTAGATTTCACCTCAGGATGGAGAAGTGGCAAGGTTATATGGCAGAAAAAAATGGCTGGCTGACTGGAAGAAATTATTGTGGTCATCTTAGGAAACATGAACTTCTCCTGACTGCAATAAAAAAAATGGTCAGAAATGACTGTAAGAGTTACTTGCCATGGTCATGGAGTTGGGTGCTGAAGAATCACCTGATTTCTTTGGATGACACACCTGATATGTGATTCAACTCTCTTTCTTAACTTTGTTCACATTTACAAAAGAGGCTTCTCTATCACATCCAACGCCATTGGCCTCTACCACAAGGAGATCATGCCTACTGTAGGAAAGTCCTGCTCCTGAAACTAAAGGCAGGAGATGAGGCAGGCAATGGGTCTATTACTTCTTTCTCTAAGCACCGAGTCCCCACAAAGTTCTCTTTTTATTGTTTAACAGAATGAATACTGTTCAATTCTTTTGGCCCATGTGGTCAGATAGAAACTATTAAGGGTAGGCACTTTGTGACTTCCATAACGATAAATTGGCAGATCTCAAGAAACCAGGTATTACAATTTTAAACTCAATTATTTTTACATTATATCACACTATCACTTCAGGCACATATATGTGGGTTAGGTGGAAAAAGGGGGGGGGAAGAGTACTGCAAGATTTTAATCAGAATTATTGTTATGATTACAAAAGCAAAGAAGGGAAGCAAAATAATGTGCAGCAACAGGAGTAGTCTTGACTTAAGTTAATGGCAGTTTTCATTTTAAGATGGATTTTTTTGTGCAAGTACAGCTGATTTGAAACAATTTAATTAGCATTTGGAATAAGAACTCTAATCTTTCAGTCGTTTGAACAAGATTAGGGATCTGTTAATGCAAAACAAAGTTAAAATACAATATGCTTGCATGAGGACAAACACAGACATTAGCAGTAACCCTTAGGAACTCTGCTCCTCTTATAACTAGTGCATTAACCTGTTCATTTAGAAAAGAACACAATTTGATTTAAGAAAAGGTCAGCAGTCCACCAAGGGGAGCATAGCATAATGGAGTATTATGACAATAATAAAGGTCCCCCTGCTATTCAAAATGTCAGAGTAATGAGGAATGCAAGCTTTCTTAATATACATCTGCTGGGCACATGTGGAAAATATTAGTGGCAGACCACCTCCCTTGTCATAAAGACCTCCATAAGGAGAGTGGAAGCTGCTGTGGGAAAGGCATAAAGAACTACCAAAAAATTTTTTCCTGAAAATAAAATAAAAACCCCAAGCTGCTGGGAAGGAGTAGCAAATTCTGTCAACCCTAGGGTACACTGCACATAGGGAAAGGTTAAGGAAAAAAAAATACTACCATTAAAGGTAGACCAGAAGCAGTCCTGGGACTGTGATCTTATGACAATAATGGTAGAGATCTTCCAACACTGAGAAAAGACACAAAATTCTTACACCTACATGACACATCAAAGATATGAGGCAGAGTTAGACCACCACAGGAAACATGGGAGGATCACTGAGAAAATTCCACCCCCAAGACACAAGCAGGAGAAAGAAGACAGGGTATCCTATTACTCCATCACCAGACTAGCCATCATCAAGCAATAAGCAACAGCAGTCCACAAAGGGGAGCATAGCAATAGCATAGAGACTCCCTTCATGGTGCACGTTCGTAGGCAAGGTTAAAGGCTGAGACTGGAACAGCATCATTGGGAAAACTCATATTCATCCAAGCTCCCACCCTAAGCACACATAACACTAGAAGAACTGGAATCCAGCTAGGCTCTGAAAGAAACAATTTCAATAACAAATCCCAAACACAACACACTTCTGCTTAGATTGATTCAACAAACAATGCTAATGATTTGGTAGAAGAAATGAGGTGATTTATCTCTGTCTCTACTTTCTTCACAGACATCCAATTACAAATGAGATAAAAGGAGGAAGAAAAGAACACTGTCAAGAGAAAGTAATCTACGGAAAGTGATTCAGAGATGACTCAGATGATGGAACTATAGAACAGTGAATTCCATGAATTCTATGAATCAAATAACTGTGATTAATATGCTAAAGGCTGTAGTGAAAATAGTGTACAGAGTGCATAAAAAATGGGGAACTTCATCAAAATGCTGATACTATAAGAGTAAAATAGAAATGATGATGATGATGATGTTGTAACTGAGATAAACCTAAGTGTCCATCAACAAATGAATGGATAAAGAAGATGTGACATATATATGCACAGTGGACTACTACTCAGCCATAAAAAAGAATGAATTTTGCCACTTGCAACAACATGAATGGACTTGAAGGGTATTATGCTAAGTGAAATAAGTCAGACAGATAAAGACAAATTCTGTATGATATCACATATGTGGAATCTAAAAAAATACAACAAACTAGTGAATAAAACAAAAAAGCAGCAGACTCACAGATACAGAGAACAGACTAGTGGTTACCAGCATGGAGAGGGAAGGGGAGTGGGGTAATATAGGGGTAGGAGAAAAAATGAGATATTATGGGATTATATGAAATTACATGTGTGAAACTTTTGATAACTGTAAAGCACTATATAATTTAAAGAATTTTTCATTCAATTAAAAAATACTCATGTTTAGTATTCTCTAGTTTGAATACATTCAACACTGAAAGAACAGTTAACAGAAAAATTAGAAAGAGAAAGATTCTTGACATAAGTAGCTTGCTATGCTACATGAGAAATAGTCTTGAGTCTATATGTCATTTATAGGAATGCCAGTGTAACCTGGGCATTACTCTAGTGAATGCAATGAGTAATTAAGATATATAAATTCCATTCCTCCAGTGTATTTGTTAAAATATGTGTAAAGTAAAAGATATGCATATTCATTTGTAAAAATAATAGTATTATCAAGTTAAAAATAACAGCTATCCAAATAGTTTCTATAACATGGATATTGAGATATTTTGAGCAGGGAGAAAAGCATATATGAAAAAAATCTGCCATTTCTGATGTAAGATTTCTACCCGAGTAAAAATGTAAATCTTCTTCATGAACTTGCAATGCACATCACTTATAATTATATAACATAACCAGTGGGCAAAAATGATGATGATGTCATGATGATGATGATGGTGATGATGATAATGTAACTGAGATAAAGAATTACTTCCCATTGACCTGTCAGTAGAACTGGTACAGCAAAAGAAAGAATCTGTGAACTTGATGATAGGTAATTAGGAATTACCCAAACTGAAACACAAAGAAAAAAAAAGTATTTTTTTAAAAAAAGTTGAGATCATCCAAAAGATGTGGAATGATATCATATAATACAACGTGTAACAGAAAATCGAGAAGGAGGAGACAGAAATGAGCAAAATAAGTATTTGAAGCAATAATCACTGGGGACTTTTGAAAAGTCATGAAATACATGAACCATAAACCCAAGAAGATCATAGAAGGCCAAAACCAGAAATATCTAAAGAAACCAAAACTAAAGAGAAAATCTTCAAGATAGCTAGAGAAAAAAAAAAAAAGGAAGGAAACATTACAGGGTAGACAGGAGAAGATGGCAGAAGAGTAAGACGCGGAGATCACCTTCCTCCCCACAAATACATCAGAAATACATCTACATGCGGAACAACTCCTACAGAACACCTACTGAACGCCGGCAGAAGACCTCAGACCTCCCAAAAGGCAAGAAACTCCCCATGTACCTGGGTAGGGCAAAAGAAAAAAGAAAAGACAGAGACAAAAGAATAGGGATGGGACCTGCACCAGTGGGAGGGAGCTGTGAAGGAGGAAAGGTTTCCACACACTGGAAGCCCCTTTGTGGGCGGAGACTGTGGGTGGAGGAGGGGGGAAGCTTCAGAGCCACGGAGGAGAGCGCAGCAACAGGGGTGCAGAGGGCAAAGCGGAGAGATTCCCACAAAGAGAATCGGTGCGGGAGGGGGCTGGGAGCTGAGGCTCAGGCTTCGGTCGGATCCCAGGGAGAGGACTGGGGATGGCGGCGTGAACACAGCCTGAAGGGACTAGTGCACCATGGCTAGCCGGGAGGGAGTCCAGGAAAAAGTCTGGAGCTGCCGAAGAGGCAAGAGACGTTTCCTTACCTCTCTGTTTCCTGGTGCCTGAGGAGAGGGGATTCAGAGCACTGCTTAAAGGACCTCCAGAGACGGGCCCGAGCCGCGGCTATCAGCGCGGACACCAGAGACGGGCATGAGATGCTAAGGCTGCTGCTGCCGCCACTAAGAAGCCTGTGTGCAAGCACAGGTCACTATTCCCACCTGCCCTCCAGGGAGCCTGTGCAGCCTGCCACTGCCAGGGTCCCATGATCCAGGGACAACTTACCCGGAAGAACGCACGGTGCGCCTCAGGCTAGTGCAATGTCACACCGGCCTCTGACGCCGCAGGCTTGCCCTGCACTCCGTACGCCTCCCTCCCACCGACCTGAGTGAGCCAGAGCCACTGAATCAGCGGCTCCTTTAACCCTGTCCTGTCTGAGCAAAGAACAGATGCCCTCAGGCGACCTACACGCAGAGGAGAGGCCAAATCCAAAGCTGAACCCCGGGAGCTGTGAGAACAAAGAAGAGAAAGGGAAATCTCTCCCAGCAGCCTCAAAAGCAGCGGATTAAAGCTCAACCATCTACTTGATGTACCCTGCATCTGTGGAATACCTGAATAGACAACGAATCATCCCAAATTGAGAAGGTAGACTTTGGGAGCAAGATAGATTATTTTTTCCCCTTTTCCTCTTTTTGTGAGTGTGTATGTGTATGCTTCTGTGTGAGATTTTGTCTGTATAGCTTTGCTTTCACCATTTGTCCTAGGATTCTGTCCATTCATTCTTTTTTTTCATTTTTTCTTTACTTTTTACAATTTTTTTCATATTTTTTAAATTTTAATAAATTTATTTTATTTTATCCTACTTTATTTTATTTTATCCTCTTTCTTTCTTTCTTTCTACTTTTTCTCCCTTTTATTCTGAGCCATGTGGATGAAAGGCTCTTGGTGCTCCAGCCAGGAGTCAGTGATATGCTTCTGAGGTGGGAGAGCCAACTTCAGGACACTGGTCCACAAGAGACCTCCCAGCTCCACGTAATATAAAATGGCAAAAATCTCCCAGAGATCTCCATCTCAACACCAAGACCCAGCTTCACTCAATGACCAGCAAGCTACAGTGCTGGACACCCTATGCCAAACAACTAGCAAGATAGGAGCACAACTCCATCCATTAGCAGAGAGGCTGCCTAAAATCATAATAAGGCCACAGACACCACAAAACACACCACCAGAAAGATCCAGCCTCATCCACCAGAACACAGGCACTAGTCCCCTCAACCAGGAAGCCTACACAACCCACTGAACCAACCTTAACCACTGGGGACAGACACCAAAAACAACGGGAACTAGGAACCTGCAGCCTGCAAAAAGGAGACCCCAAACACAGTAAGTTAAGCAAAATGAGAAGGCAGAAAAACACACAGCAGATAAAGAAGCAAGGTAAAAACCCACCAGACCTAACAAATGAAGAGGAAATAGGCAGTCTACCTGGAAAAGAATTCAAAATAATGATAGTAAAGATGATCCAAAATTGTGGAAATAGAATAAATGCAAGAAACGTTTAACAAGGACCTAGAAGAACTAAAGAGGAAACAAGCAATGAAGAACAACACAATAAATGAAATTAAAAATACTCTAGAAGGGATCAATAGCAGAATAACTGAGGCAGAAGAACGGATAAGTGACTTGAAAGATAAAATAGTGGAAATAACTACTGCAGAGCAGAATAAAGAAAAAAGAATGAAAAGAACTGAGGACAGTCTCAGATACCTCTGGGACAACATTAAACACACCAACATTCGAATTGTAGGGGTCCCAGAAGAAGAAGAGATAAAGAAAGGGACTGAGAAAATATTTGAAGAGATTATCGTTGAAAACTTCCCTAATATGGGAAAGGAAATAGTTAATTCCAGGAAGCACAGAGAGTCTCATAAAGGATAAATCCAAGGAGAAACACACCATGACACATATTTATCAAACTATCAAAAATTAAACACAAAGAAAACATATTAAAAGCAGCAAGGGAAAAACAACAAATAACACACAAGGGAATCCCCATAAGGTTAACAGTTGATCTTTCAGCAGAAACTCTGAAAGGCAGAAGGGAGTGGTAGGACATATTTAAAGTGATGAAGGAGAAAAACCTACAACCAAGATTACTCTACCCAGCAAGGATCTCATTCAGATTTGATGGAGAAATTAAAACCTTTACAAACAAGCAAAAGCTGAGAGAGCTCAGCACCACCAAACCAGCTTTACAACAACTGCTAAAGGAACTTCTCTACGCAAGAAACACAAGAGAAGGAAAAGACCTACAATAACGAACCCAAAACAATTAAGAAAATGGGAATAGGAGCATACATATCAATAATTACCTTAAATGCAAATGGACTAAATGCTCCCACCAAAAGACACAGATTGGCTGAATAGATACAAAAACAAGATCCATATGTTTGCTGTCTACAGGTGACCCACTTCAGACCTAGAGAAACATACAGACTGAAAGTGAGGGGATGGAAAAACATATTCCATGCAAATGGAATTCAAAAGAAAGCTGGACTAGCAATTCTCATATCAGACAAAGTAGACTTTAAAATAAAGACTATTAGAACAGACAAAGAAGGAAACTACATAATGATCAAGGGATCGATCCAAGAAGAAGATATAACAATTGTAAATATTTATGCACCCAACATAGGAGCACCTCAATACATAAGGAAAATGCTAACAGCCATAAAAGGGGAAATTGACAGTAACACAATCATAGTAGGGGACTTTAACACCCCACTTTCACCAATGGACAGATCATCCAAAATGAAAATAAGGAAACACAAGCTTTAAATGATACGTTAAACAAGATGGACTTAATTGATATTTATAGGACATTTCATCAAAAAACACCAGAATACACATTTTTCTCAAGTGCTCATGGAACATTCTCCAGGATAGATCATATCTTGGGTCACAAATCAAGCCTCGGTAAATTTAAGAATACTGAAATCGTATCAAGTATCTATTCCAACCACAACACTATGAGACTATATATCAACTGCAGGAAAAGATCTGTCAAAACTACAAACACATGGAGGCTAAACAATACACTACTTAATAACCTAGAGATCACTGAAGAAATCAAAAAATACCTAGAAACAAATGATAATGAAAACACGATGACTCAAAACCTATGCGATGCAGCAAAAGCAGTTCTAAGAGGAAAGTTTATAGCAATACAATCCTACCTTACGAAATAAGAAACATCTCAAATAAACAACCTAACCTTACACCTAAAGAAATTAGAGAAAGACGAACAAAAAAAACCCCAAAAGTTAGCAGAAGGAAAGAAATCATAAAGATCAGATCAGAAATAAATGAAAAAGAAATGAAGGAAACGATAGCAAAGACCAATAAAACTAAAAGCTGGTTCTTTGAGATGATACAACAATAAACCATTAGCCAGAATCATCAAGAAAAAAAGTGAAAAGACTCAAATCAATAGAATTAGAAATGAAAAAGGGGAAGTAACAACTGACACTGCAGAAATACAAAGGATCATGAGACATTACTACAAGCAACTCTATAACAATAAAATGGACAACCTGGAAGAAATGGACAAATTCTTAGAAATGCACAACCTGCCAAGACTGAACCAGGAAGAAATAGAAAATATGAACAGACCAATCACAAGTAATGAAATTGAAACTGTGATTAAAGATCTTCCAACAAACAAAAGCCCAGGACCAGGTGGCTTCACAGGCAAATTCTATCAAACATTTAGAGAAGAGCTAACACCTATCCTTCTCAAACTCTTCCAAAATAAACAGAGGGAGGAACACTCCCAAACTCATTCTATGAGGCCACCATCACCCTGATACCATAAGGAGACAAGGATGTCACAAAGAAAGAAAACTACAGGCCAATATCACTGATGAACATAGATGCAAAAATCCTCAACAAAATACTAGCAAACAGAATCCAACGGTACATTAAAAGGACACATGAAAGAATGCTCAACATCATTAATCATTGGAGAAATGCAAATCAAAACTACAATGAGGTATCATCTCACACCAGTCAGAATGGCTATCATCAAAAAATCTAGAAACAATAAATGCTGGAGAGGGTGTGGAGAAAAGGGAACACTCTTGCACTGTTGGTGGGAATGTAAATTGATACAGCCACTGTGGAGAACAGTATGGAGGTTCCTTAAAAAACTACAAATAGAACTACCATGTGACCCAGCAATCCCACTACTGGGCATATACCCTGAGAAAACCATAATTAAAAAAGAGTCATATACCAAAAAGTTCAGAGCAGCTCTATTTACAATAGCCAGGAGATGGAAACAACCTAAGTGTCCATCATCAGATGAATAGATAAAGAAGATGTGGCACATGTTTACAATGGAATATTACTCAGCCATAAAAAGAAACGAAATTGAGCTATTTGTAATGAGGTGGATAGACCTAGAGTCTGTCATACAGAGTGAAGTAAGGCAGAAAGAGAAAGACCAATACCGTATGCTAACACATATATATGGAATTAAAAAAAAAATGTCATGAAGAACCTAGGTGTAAGACAGGAATAAAGACACAGACCTACTAGAGAATGGAGTAGAGGATATGGTGAGGGGGAAGGGTGAGCTGTGACAAGGCGAGACAGTGGCATGGACATATATACACTACCAAACGTAAGGTAGATAGCTAGTGGGAAGCAGCCACATAGCACAGGGAGATCAGCTCGGTGCTTTGTGACCACCTAGAAGGGTGGGATAGGGAGGGTGGGATAGGGAAGGTGGGAGGGTGGGATAGGGAGGGTGGGAGGGAGACACAAGAGGGAGGAGATATGGGGATATATGTATATGTATACTTGATTCACTTTGTTTAAAGCAGAAACTAACACACCATTGTAAAGCAATTATACTCCAATAAAGATGTTAAGAAAAAAGAAACATTACAAAGAAGCAAAAATAGGAATTACAGCATACTTATTGTCAGAAACTAATCAAGCCAGGAGAAAAAGGAATGATATTTTTAAAGTAATGAAAGAAAACTATCAACTGAGAATTCTATATTCAGCAAAAATATATTCCAAAAATGACGGCAAAGTAAAAGCTGTTTCAAAAAAACAGAGAAGGGAGAATTCATTGCTTTGAGATTTGTGCATTAAGAAATTTTAGTGAAAGATTTTCAGTCAGTAGGAAATTTATACCAGGCAGGAATGTGGATCTACAAAAAGATTATAAAGAGCTCCAATAATGATTAAAATAAAGGTAAATATAAAAACATATTATTTTCTCACTTTTAAGTTTTTTTTGTTTTTTGTTTTTTTTGGTACGCGGGCCTCTCACTGTTGTGGCCTCTCCCGTTGTGGAGAAGAGGCTCCAGACGCGCAGGCTCAGCAGCCATGGCTCACGGGCCCAGCCGCTCCGCGGCATGTGGGATCTTCCTGGACCGGGACACAAACCCACGTCCCCTGCATTGGCAGGTGGACTCTCAACCACTGCGCCACCAGGGAAGCCCCATTTTTAAGTGTTTTAAAAGATAATTGTCTAAGGCAGAAATAGCAACAATATATTATAGACTTATGGCACATACAAAAATATAAAATAATGTCAAAATGATTATATAAATGAATTAAAAATAAATTATTGTAGGTTCTTACACTATATATTAAGAAGTATAATATTTAAAGGTAAACTGTGATATTAAAAATGTGTATTGTAAACCATACAAGAACTATTACAATTATTTTTCTCAAGAGGTATAAACAGTGATAATAACCAATAGTGGAGGTAAATTGAAATCATAAAAATGTACAATTAGTTTGAAATCAGGCAGAGAAAAAGAGAAAATAACGAAGACTAAAGTGACACAAAATAAAGAGTAACATGGTGGAATTCAACAATGTCAATAATTATATTAAACATGAGCTGTCTATACTAATGATTTAAAAGACAGAAATTTTCAAATTGGATAAAAAAGCAAGACCCATTATAGTGTGTCTACATAAACATATTAAAAGTGCTGAGGTGGAAATACACATACCATTCCAACACTAATGAAAATGGAAGCTGGGGTGGCTATAATAATATGAGACATACTAAGTTGCAGAATTTAAAAATATTATATATGAAAAATACTGATGTGTATTTACAAAAACAACAGAACTTCAAATGAAGCAAAAACTGATAGAACAGAAATGAGAAATAGACAAATCTACCATTATCCTTATGGATGTAAAAATTCCTCTCTCAGTAATGGATAGAATAAGTAAAAAGAAAATCATTAAGGATAGAAAAGATGTGGGCAAAATTATCAACCAAATAAACCTGACATTAATAGAAAGCTGAATACAACAAGAGCAGAACACATATTCACACTGCAATTAAACTAGAGGTCAATAGATAAGCTAATTAAACTAGAAATCAAAGGATAACTGGAAAATCCATAAATATTTGGACACCCAGTAGTACAGTTCTACATAATTTATAGTTCAAAGTAAAAGACTAAATGAAATTTAAAAAATATTTTGAATGGAATAAAAATAAATATACAATATATCAAAATTTGTGTGATGCCATCAGAGGGCAATTTACAGCATTAATTGTATACATCAGATAACAAGATAGATCTAAAATCCATAAATTAAGTTTATACTTTGAGAAATGAGAAAAACAAGAGCAGTTAAACATAAAATAAGCATAAGGAAGGAAATAATGAAAAATTTTACAGATACCAGTAAAATCAAAAACAGAAAATCAATGTAACTATAAGTTTTTCTTTGAAGAGTCAATAAAATTTATAAACTTCTAGCCAGGCTAAGAAAAAATTAACAATACGATGAATGAATGAAGAGAAATTATTATTGATCCTACAGAAATTAAAAGGATAAGGGAATTGTACAAATAACTCTATGCTGATAAATTCAATAATTTAGATGAACTAGAGCATTTCTAGTCTGTCTGAATGCACTCAGGAATAAATAAATAACCCACAGTCACGTACAGAATGAAATAAATTGAATGTAAAGTTATGTATCTTTCAAAAAAGAAAACTACAGGCACAGATGGTTTCACTGACACATTCTTTCAAGCATTTAAGCAAGAATATCAATTCTACAAATGACTTCCTTAAAATAGGAAAGAACACTTCCTCATTTTATCAACCCAGCATCATCCTGGTACTAAAGCCTAAGACATTATAAGAAAATTAAATTAATAGCCAATATCTTTCAGTAACTCAGACACAATAAGTCTCAACAACCTACCAGCAAATCAGAGACAGCATTATATAAAAGGGATTGAGCATCATGATGAAGTGGGATTGATCCCAAAAATGCAAATTCTAAAATTTTCCATATTCTAAAAAATAAAAGTATCACTCTGTTAGCAGATTAAGTAAAGAAACCACATAATGATATCAATAGATGCAGAAAAAGCATTTAAAAAAATTCTTAGTTCTTTCTTAATAAAATCTTTCAGTAAAATAAGAATACAAGTAAATCTCCCTACACTAAAAGTGGCTAAAAATAAAAATCCTACAGATAATATCATATTGAATGGTTAGATGCTGAATGTTTCCCCCTAAGTTTAGGAAAAGGTAAGGATGTTTGTTTTCACCCATCTTCTTTGATACTGTATAAAAAGTCCTCATAGGCAACAAGACAATAAAAATAAACAAAATGCATACAGATTAGAAAGGAAGAGAGACTGGTGGCACAGTGGCTAAGAATCTGCCTGCCAAGGCAGAGGACATGGGTTTGAGCCCTGGTCCGGGATGAACCCACATGCCATGGAGCAACAAAGCCCATGCACCACAACTATTGAGCCTGTGCTCTATAGCCCATGAGCCACAACTACTGAGCCTGCACACCACAGCTACTGAAGCCCGCGTGCCTAGAGCCCGTGCTCTGCAACAAGAGAAGCCACCACAATAAGTTTGTGCACCGCAACGAAGAGTAGCTCCTGCTCGCTGCAACTAGAGAAAGCCTGCACCCAGCAATGAAAACCCAGCATAGCCAAAAAATAAATTAATTTTAAGAAAAGGAAGAAATAAAAGTCTCTTTATTTTAGATAATGTGATTTTCTACTTCAAAATTTTCAAAGAAGCTACAAGAAATCTCCTAGAACCTATAAGTGAATTTAGCAAGAATACAGGACACAAGGTCATATACCTATGTAGCTGCAATGGAAAACTGTAACAAATTTTAAAATTTAAAAACCACCATGTGGATCTAAATTAATAATCATCAATAAAAGCACAAAATAAAATTAAATACTTAAGTATAAATCTAATCAAATTTGCATACAATTTGTATGAACACTACAAGACACTGATGAAAGAAAAGATTTTCCAAAGAAATGGAAATAGGTATCATATTCATGGATGAGAAGTCTCATTATTAATATGTGAATCCTCCCCAATTTGAGAAAATATCAAATGCAATCCTGATCACAATCTCTGCAAACTCTTTTGTAGACATCAACAGTTTGATTCTAAAATCTATTTGGAAAGGCAAAAGAACTAGATATCCAATACAATTCAGGAAAAAAATAAAAGAACAACATGGGAGGACTAACCATAATCTATTACAAGACTTAATATACAGACTTTACAGTAATCAAGAGAGTGTGCTGTTCAACTCTGCCCACCAGTGGGCGGTCATTAGTCCCGGGACTGGCCTCACTCATCAGTTGGTGGACACCAGACCTAGGGTTCACCTGGGCCCTGGCCCTATACACCAGTGGGTGGATACCAACCCTTGGACCACCATGGCCCCACAGCAGCCATATCTGGACCCAGCCCACCCACCAGCATGAGAGCACCTTTCCCAGAACCATTTGTGCCCTAGCCTGGCCTACCAGCAGGCCAAGACCAGCTCTAGCACCCAAAGGCCCCTGGACCTGGCTATGGCCAACAGTGGGTGGGAACCAGCTCTGAAACTACCTGTACTGGCCACCAGCAATTCAATCCCAAATACCGGACATCCAGGGCCCTAAAGCCAGAGACTCAGGACCTAGCTCTGCACACTGGTAGGTGGACACCAGCCCCAGGACAACTTGGTCCCTCAGCCAGTGGCCTGGGATCTGGTCCCATCTACCAGCAGGGCAACATCAGCTCCTGGATCGTAATGGGCCACCAACAGGCCAACTAACCATGGGACCCCCAGCTCTGCAGCCAACCATGTAGGGACCTGGATCCAAACACCACTGGGCCAGAACTAGCCATAGGACCTCTGGGGCTAGGAAGAAAGCTACTTCATGACCATGACCCAACAGCAGGATAGCATCAGACCCTGGATTTCACTAGCTGTGCAGCCAGCTGTGCCAGGACCAAACCCCTTCCACCAACAGCCTTTACACAAGGCAGGGCCTGGCAACCAACCAGACCAGGGGCCAGCCACACCTACTGGTGTGCCCACAATAGTCAGTGAACCACAGGAAAAGGACCCATGTAGCACACATAGAAGGCACCCTTAGAGCATATAGCTCTGGTCCCCAGATGAGGGTGTGCTATTGGCCCCCACAAAACATCTCCTGCATAAGGTTGCTTCTCCAAGATTGGAAAACATGACCAACTTACCAAATAGAAATAAAAACAGTGAATTAGGTGAAATGAGGTGACAGAGAAATATGTTCCAAATGAAGGAACAAGATAAAACCCCAGAAGAAAAGCTAAGTGAAGTGGAGATAAACAATCTACCCAATAAAGAGTTCAAGGTAATAGTCATAAAGATGCTCCAAAAATTCAGGAGAAGAACGGATGAAAGGAATGAAAAGCTTAACAAAGAGTTACAAAATATAAAGAAGAACCAAACAAATCTGAGGAATACAATAACTGAAATAAAAAATACATTAGAAGGATTCAACAGTAGATTAGATGACACAGAGGAATGATCAGTGAGCTAGTAGACAGTAGTGGAAATTACTGAAGTTGAACAGAAAAAAGAATAAAAGGAGATGAGGACAGCTTAAGAGACTTCTATGACCACATCAAGCATACTAACATTTCATTATGGAGGTCCCAGACAGAGGAGAGAGAGAGAAAGGGCCAGAGTACATATTTGAAGACATTAATAGTTGAAAAATTCCCTAACCTGCAAAAGTAAACAGACATCCAGGTCCAGGAAGAACATAAAGTCCCAAACAGTATCAACCCAAAGAAGACCACACCAAGAAACACTGTAATTAAAATGGCAAAAATTAAAGATAAAGAGATAATGTTAAAAGCAGCAAGGGAAAAGTCACAGTTATATACAAAGGAACTCCCATAAGGCTATCAGCTAACTTTTCAGCAGAAACTCTGCAGACCAGAAGGGGGTAGGAAAATGAATTTAGAGTGCTGAAAGGAGAAAACCTACAACCAAGAATATTCTATCCAGCAAGGCTTTCATTCCAATTTGATGGAGAGATGGAAAGTTTTACAGATAAGCAAAGACTAAAGGAGTTCAGCACCACTAAACCAGCTTTACAATAAATGTTAAAGGGACTTACCTAAGCGAAAAAGAAAAGGCCACAACTAGAAATATGAAAATTACGAAAGGAAAAATATCATTGGTAAAGATTTTTGTAAAGTTGGTAAAATATACAGGAAAGGTAGTAGATCAACCACATATATAACTAGCAGGAAGTTTAAAAAAAAAGAAATAGTAAAATCATCTATATCCACAATAAGTAGTCAAGGGATACATGAAACAAAAAGATGCAAATTACAATGTTAAAAACAGTAGATGCTGCAGAAGGAGTAAAAATGCAGGGTTGTTAAAATGCATGTGAACTTAAGAAATCAGCAACTTAAAATAATCAAGTATATAGATATCTATATCTCTATGTATAGATATATCTATATATCATGTCTATGTTTATATATAAACCTCATGGTAACAACAAAGCAAAAATGTATAATAGATACATACACACAAAAGAGAAAGGAATCCAAACGTAACACTAAAGATAAAAACCACACACATACACAAGGGAAGAGAACAAAAGAAGAATGGAACAAAAAAGAACTACAAAATTAATCCCCAGGAGGAGCTTCAAGATGGTGGAAGAGTAAGACGTGGAGATCACTTTTCTCCCCACAAATAGATCAGAAATACATCTACATGTGGAATAACTCCTACAGAACACCTACTGAACGCTGGCAGAAGACCTCAGACCTCCCAAAAGGCAAAAAACTACCTACATACCTGGGTAGGGCAAAAGAAAAAAGAGAAAACAGAGACAAAAGGATAGGGATGGGACCTTCACCAGTGGGAGGGAGCTGTGAAGGAGGAAAGGTTTTCACACACTAGGAAGCTCCTTCGCAGGTGGAGACAGCGGGAAGCTTCGGAGCCACGGAGGGGAGCGCAGAAACAGGGGTGCAGGGGGCAAAGCAGAGAGATTCCCGCACAGAGGGCTGGCCAGCACTCACCAGCCCGAGAGGCTTGTCTGTTCACCCACCGGGACCGGTGGGGGCTGCGAGGTGAGACTCTGGCTTCGGAGGTCGGATCCCATGGAGAGGACAGGGGTTGGCTGCGTGATCACAGCCTGAAGGGGGCTAGTGCACCACAGCTAGCCAGGAGGGAGTCCAGGAAAAAGTCTGGAGCTGCCGAAGAGGCAAGAGATTTTCTTGCCTCTTTGTTTCCTGGTGCGCGAGGAGACGGGATTAAGAGCGCTGCTTAAAGGAGCTCCAGGGACGGGTGCGAGCCGCGGCTATCAGCGCGGACCCCAGAGACGGGCATGAGACGCTAAGGCTGCTGCTGCTGCCAACAAGAAGCCTGTGTGCAAGCACAGGTCACTGTCCACACCTCCCCTCCTGGGGGCCTCTGCAGCCTGCCACTGCCAGGGTCCCGTGATCCAGGGAAAAAACTTCCCCAGGAGAACACATGGCACGCCTCAGGCTGGTGCAACGTCAGGCTGGCCTCTGCCGCCGCAGGCTCACCCCACACACCATAACCCTCCCTCCACCAGGCCTAAGTAAGCCAGAGCCCCCGAAGCAGTTGCTCCTTTAACCCCAAACTATCTGAGTGAAGAAGAGATGCCCTCAGGCGACCTACACATGCAGGCAGGGGAAAATCCAAAGCCGAATCCCAGGAGCTGTGTGAAAAAAGAAGAGAAAGAGAAATCTGTCCCAGCAGCCTCAGGAGCAGCATATTAAATCTCCACAGTCAACTTGATGTACTCTGCACCTGTGGAATACCTGAATAGACAACGAATCATCCCAAATTGAGGAGGTGGACTTTGAGAGCAACGATATATATATATTTTTCCCCTTTTTCTCTTTCTGTGAGTGTGTATGTGTATGTTTCTGTGTGTGATTTTGTCTGTATAGCTTTACTTTCACCATTTGTCCTAGGGTTCTGTCTGTCCGTTTTTTTTTCCTTTTTCTTTTTTAGTATAGTTTTCAGGGCTTGTTATCATGGTGGATTTATTTTTTGGTTTGGCTTTTCTTTCTTCCTTTTTCTTTAAATGACTTAAAATTTTTTTAATAATTATTTTCTGTTTTTTATTTGAATAACTTTTTAATTTTATCTTATTTTATTTTATCTCTTCCTTCCTTCCTTCCTTTTCTTCTTTCCTTCTTTCTTATTTTTCTCCCTTTTATTCAGAGCCGAGTGAATGACTGGCTCAAGGTGCTCCAGCCAGGTGTCAGGGCTGTGCCTCTGAAGTGGGAGAGCCAAGTTCAGGACATTGGTCCGTCAGGGACCTCTCAGCTCCAAGTAATATCAAACGGTGAAAATCTCCCAGAGATCTGCATCTCAATGCCAAGACCCAGCTCCACTCAACAACCAGCAAGCTACAGTACTGGATACCCTATGCCGAACAACTAGCAACACAGGAACACACCCCCCCCCGTAGCAGAGAAGCTGCCTAAAATCATAATAAGTCCACAGACACCCCAAAACACACCACCAGACGTGGACCTGCCCACCAGAAAGACAAGATCCAGCCTCATCCACCAGAATACAGGCAGTAGGCCCCTCCACCAGGAAGCCTACACAACCCACTGAACCAAACTTAGCCACTGGTGGCAGGCACCTAAAACAACGGGAACTATGAACCTGCAGCCTGCAAAAAGGAGACCCCAAACACAGTAAGTTAAGCAAAATGAGAAGACCAAAAACACACAGCAGATGAAGGAGCAAGGTAAAAACCCAGCAGACCAAACAACTGAAGAGGAAATAGGCAGTCTACCTGAAAAAGAATTCAGAATTATGATAGTAACGATGATACAAAATCTTGGAGATAGAATGGAGAAAATACAAGAAACGTTTAACAAGGACCTAGAAGAATTAAAGAGCAAACAAACAGTGGAGAACAACACAATAAATGAAATTTAAAATTCTCTAGAAGGGATCAATACCAGAACAACTGAGGCAGAAGAATGGATAAGTGCCCTGGAAGATGAAATAGTAGAAATAACTACTGCAGAGCAGAATAAATAAAAAAGAATGAAAAGAATTGAGTACAGTCTTAGACACCTCTGGGACAACATTAAACACACCAACATTTGAATTATAGGGGTCCCAGAAGAAGAAGAGAAAAAGAAAGGGACTGAGAAAATGTTTGAAGAGATTATAGTTTAAAACTTCCCTAATAATGGGAAAGGAAATAGTCAATCAAGTCCAGGAAGCACAGAGAGTCCCATACAGGATAAATCCAAGGAGACACATCCCAGGAAACATATTAATCAAACTATCAAAAATTAAATATAAAGAAAAAATATTAAAAGCAGCAAGGGAAAAATAACATACAAGGGAATCCTCATAAGGATAACAGCTGAACTTTCAACAGAAACTCTGCGAGCCAGAAGGGAGCGGCAGGACATATTTAAAGTGATGAAAGGGAAAAACCTACAAACAAGATCACCCTACCCAGCAAGGATCTCATTCAGATTTGATGGAGAAATTAAAAACTTTACAGACAAGCAAAAGGTAAGAGAATTCAGCACCACCAAACCAGCTTTACAACAAATGCTAAAGGAACTTCTCTAGGCAAGAAACACAAGAGAAGGAAAAGACCTACAATAACGAACCCAAAACAATTAAGAAAATGGGAATAGGAACATATATATCGATAATTACCTTAAATGTAAATGGATTAAATGCTCCAACCAAAAGACATAGACTGGTTGAATGGATACAAAAACGAGACCCATATATACGCTGTCTACAAGAGACCCACTTCAGACCTAGGGACACATACAGACTGAAAGTGAGGGGATGGAAAAAGATATTCCATGCAAATGGAAATCAAAAGAAAGCTGGAGTAGCAATTCTCATATCAGACAAAATAGACTTTAAAACAAAGACTATTACAAGAGACAAAGAAGAACACTACATAATGATCAATCCAAGAAGAAGATATAACAATTGTAAATATGTATGCACCCAACATAGGTGCACCTCAGTACATAAGGCAAATACTAACACCCATAAAAGGGGAAATCAACAGTAACACATTCATAGTAGGAGACGTTAACACCCCACTTTCACCCATGGACAGATCATCCAAAATGAAAATAAATAAGGAAACACAAGCTTTAAATGATACATTAAACAAGATGGACTTAATTGATATTTATAGGACATTCCATCCAAAAACAACAGAAAACACTGTCTTCTCAAATGCTCATGAAACATTCTACAGGATAGATCATATCTTCGGTCACTTATCAAGCCTTGGCAAATTTAAGAAAATTAAATCATAACAAGTGTCTTCTCTGACCACAACGCTATGAGAATAGAGATCAATTACAGGAAAAAAACTGTAAAAAGTACAAACACATGGAGGCAAAATAATACACTACTTAATAACCAAGAGATCACTGAAGACAACCAGGGGGAAATCAAAAAATACCTAGAGACAAATGGCAATGAAAACACGATGACCCAAAACATATGGGATGCAGCAAAATCAGTTCTAAGAGGGAAGTTTATAGCAATACAATCCTACCTTAAGAAACAAGAAACATCTCCAATGAACATCCTAACCTTCCACCTAAAGCAATTAGAGAAAGAAGAACAAAACATCCCCAAAGTTAGAATGAAAGAAATCATAAATATCAGATCAGAAATAAATGAAAATGAAATGAAGGAAACGACAGCAAAGATCAATAAAACTAAAAGCTGGTTCTTTGAGAAGATTTAAAAAATTGATAAACCATTAGGCAGAATCATCAGAGAAAAAGGGAGAAGACTCAAACCAATAGAATTAGAAATGAAAAACGGGAAGTAACAACTGACACTGCAGAAATACAAAGGATCATGAGAGATTACTACAAGCAACTATATGCCAATAAAATGGACAACCTGGAGGAAATGGACAAATTCATATAAATGCACAATCTTCTGAGACTGAAACAGGAAAAAATAGAAAATATGAACAGACCAATCACAAGCACTAAAATTGAAATTGTGACTAAAAATGTTCCAACAGGGCTTCCCTGGTGGCGCAGTGGTTGAGAGTCCGCCTGCCAATGCAGGGGACACGGGTTCGTGCCCCGGTCCGGGAGGATCCCACATGCCATGGAGCAGCTGGGCCAGTGAGCCATGGCCGCTGAGCCTGCACATCCGGAGGCTGTGCTCTGCAACGGGAGAGGCCACAACAGTGAGAGGCCCGTGTACTGCAAAAACAAACAAACAAACAAAAATGTTCCAACAAACAAAAGCCCAGGACCTGATGGTTTCATATGCGAATTCTATCAAACATTTAAAGAAGAGCTAACACCTATCCTTCTCAAACTCTTCCTAAATATAGCATAGGGAGGAACACTCCCAAACTCATTCTATGAGGCCAACATCACCCTGATATCAAAACCCGACAAAGATGTCACAAAAACAACAAACTAGAGACTAACATCACTGATGAATGTAGATGCAAAAACCATCAACAAAATACTCGGAAACAGAATCCAACAGCACATTAAAAGGATCATATACCATGATCAAGTTCGGTTTATCCTAGGAATGCAAGGATACTTCAATATACACAAATCAATCAATGTGATATACCACATTAACAAACTGAAGGAGAAAAACCATATGATCTTCTCAATAGGTGCAGAGAAAGCTTTTGCACAAACTCCAACACCCACTTATGATAAAAACCCTCCAGAAAGTAGGCATAGTGGGAGCTTACCTCAGCATAGTAAACGCCATATATGACAAACCCACAGCCAACATCGTACTCAATGGTGAAAAACTGAAACCATTTCCACTAAGATCAGGAACAAGACACTCTCACCAGTATTACTCAACATACTTTTGGAAGTTTTAGCCACAGCAATCAGAGAAGAAAAAGAAATAAAAGGAATCCAAATCAGAAAAGAAGAAGTAAAGCTGTCATTGTTTGCAGATGACATAATACTATACATAGAGAATCCTAAAGATGCAACCAGAAAACTACTAGACCTAATCAATGAATCTGGTAAAGTAGCAGGATACAAAATTAATGCACAGAAATCTCTTGCATTCCTATACACTAATGATGAAAAATCTGAAAGTGAAATCAAGAAAACACTCCCATTTACCATTGCAACAAAAAGAATAAAATACCTAGGAATACACCTACCTAAGGAGACAAAAGACCTGTATGCAGAAAATTATAAGACACTGATGAAAGAAATTAAAGATGATACAAATAGATGAAGAGATATACCCTGTTCTTGGATTTGAAAATTCAACATTGTGAAAATGACTATACTACCCAAAGCAATCTACAGATTCAATGCAATGCCTATCAAACTACCACTGGCATTTTTCACTGAACTAGAACAAAAAACTTCACAGTTTGTATGGAAACATAAAAGACCCTGAATAGCCAAAGCACTCTTGAGAAAGAAAAATGGAGCTGGAGGAATCAGGCTCCCTGACTTCAGACCATACTACAAAGCTACAGTAATCAAGACAATATGGTACTGGCACAAAAACAGAAACATAGATCAATGGAACAAGATACGAAGCCCAGAGATAAACCCACACACCTATGGTAAACTAAGTTATGACAAAGGACACAAGGATATACAATGGAGAAAAGACAGTCTCTTCAATAAGTGGGTCTGGGAAAACCAGACAGCTACATGTAAAAGAATGAAATTAGAACACTCCATAACACCATACACACACAAAAAAAACTCAAAATGGATTCGAGACCTAAATGTAAGACTAGACACAATAAGACTCTTAGAGGAAAACATAGGAAGAACATTCTTTGACATAAATCACAAGATCTTTTTTGATCCACCTCCTAGAGTAATGGGAATAAAAACAAAAATAAACAAATGGGACCTAATGAAACGTAAAAAGTTTTGCACAGCAAAGGAAACCATAAAGAAGACAAAAAGGCAACCCTCAGAATGGGAGAAAATATTTGCAAATGAATAAATGGACAAAGGATTAATCCCAAAAATATATAAACAGCTCATGCAGCTCAATATTAAAGAAACAGACAACTCAATCCAAAAATGGGCAGAAGACCTAAATAGACATTTCTCCAAAGAAGACATACAGATGGGCAAGAAGCACATGAAAAGCTGCTCAACATCACTAATGATTAGAGAAATACAAATCAGAACTACAATGAGGTATCATCTTACACCAGTTAGAATGGGCATCATCAGAAAATCTGCAAACAACAAATGCTGGAGATGATGTGGAGAAAAGGGATCCCTCTTGCACTGTTGGTTGGAATGTAAATTGATACAGCCACTATGGAGAAGAGTACAGAGCTTCCTTAAAAACCTAAAAATAGAATTACCATATGATCCAGCAGTCCCACTACTGGGCATATACCTGGAGAAAACCATAATTCAAAAAGACACATGCACCCCAATGTTCATTGCAGCAGTATTTACAATAGCTAAGTCATGGACGCAACCTAAATGCCCATCGACAGACAAATGGATAAAGAAGATGTGGTACCTATATACAATGGAATATTACTCAGCCATAAAAAGGAACGAAGTTGAGTCATTTGTTGAGATGTGGATGAATCTAGAGATTGTCATACAGAGTGAAGTAAGTCAGAAAGAGAAAAACAAATATCATATATTGTCACATGTATATGGAACCTAGAAAAATGGTACAGATGAACCGGTTTGCAGGGCAGAAGTTGAGACACAGATGTAGAGAATAAACGTATGGACACCAAGGGGGGAAAGCTGCGCGGGGGCAGGGATGGTGGTGTGCTGAATTGGGCGATTGGGATTGACATGTATACACTGATGTGTATAAAATTGATGACTAATAAGAACCTGCTGTATAGAAAAATAAAATAAAATTCAAAAAAAAAGTATACACAATGGAGAAAAGACAGCCTCTTCAATAAGTGGTGCTGGGAAAACTGGACAGCTACATGTAAAAGAATGAAATTAGAACACTCCCTAACACCATACACAAAAATAAACTCAAAATGGATTAAAGACCTAAACGTAAGGCCAGAAACTATCAAACTCTTAGAGGAAAACATAGGCAGAACACTCTAGGACATAAATCACAGCAAGATCCTTTCTGACCCACCTCCTAGAGAAATGGAAATAAAAACAAAAATAAACAAATGGGACCTAATGAAACTTCAAAGCTTTTGCACAGCAAAGGAAGCCATAAACAAGAACAAAAGACAAGCCTCAGAATGGGAGAAAATATTTCCAAATGAAGCAACTGACAAAGGATTAATCTCCACAATATACAGGCAGCTAATGCAGCTCAATATCAAAAAAAAGAAACCACCCAATCCAAAAATGGGCAGAAGATCTAAATATTCATTTCTCCAGAATATACACAGATTGCGAACAAACACATGAAAGGATACTCAACATCAGTAATCATTACAGAAATGCAAATCGAAACTACAATGAGGTATCACCTCACAGCAGTCAGAGTGGTCATTATCAAAAAATCTACAAACAATAAATGCTGTAGAGGGTGTGGAGAAAAGGGAACCCTCTTGCACTGTTGGTGGGAGTGTAAATTGATACAGCCACTATGAAGAACAGTATGGATGTTCCTTAGAAAACTATAAATAGAACTACCATATGACCCAGCAATCCCACTATTGGGTGTATACCCTGAGAAAACCGTAATTCCAAAAGAGTCACGTAGCACAATGTTCATTGCAGCTCTATTTACAATAGCCAGGAAATGGAAGCAACCTAAGTGTCCACTGACAGATGGATCGATAAAGAAGATGTGGCACATGTTTACAATGGAATATTACTCAGCTATTAAAGGAACGAAATTGAGTTATTTGTAGTTAGGTGGATGGACCTAGAGTCTGTCATACAGAGTGAAGTAAGTCAGAAAGAGAAATACAAATACTGTATGCTAACACATATATATGGAATCTTTAAAAAAGAAAAAGAAGAAGAAAAGGTCATGAAGAACCTAGGGGCAAGACCGGAATAAAGATGCAGACCTACTAGAAAATGGAGGTGAGGACACGGGGAGGGGGAAGGATATGCTGGGATAAAGTGTGAGAGTGGTAGTATATATATGGACATATATACACTACCAAATGTAAAATGGATAGCTAGTGGGAAGCAGTCACATAGCACAGGGAGATCAGCTCTCTGCTTTGTGATCAGCTAGAAGGGTGGGATAGGGACGGTGGGAGGGAGGAGATGCAAGGGTGAAGAGATATGGGGAGATATATATATATATATATATATATATAAAACTGATTCACTTCGTTATAAAGCAGAAACTAACACACCATTGTAAAGCAATTATACTCCAATAAAAACGTTAAAAATAAATAAAATTTAAAAAAAGAAAAAAAAATTCCCAAACAGTTAACCAAATGGCATTAAGTACATACATATGTATAATTACTTTAAATGTAAATGGACTAAATGCTCTAGTCAAAAAACATAGGATGGTTGAAAGGACACAAAAACAAGACCCATATATATGGTACCTACAAGAGACTCACTTCTGATCTAAAAACATGTAGAATGAGGTGATAGAAAAAGGTATTCCTTGCAAATGGAAATTAAGTGAAAGCTGGGTAACAATACTTACTACAACATGACAAATATAATTAGCCCTGGTCTATGTTATACATGAAAGTTGTTAAGAGAGTAAACCCTAAGTGTTCTCATCACAAGGAAAAATGTTTGTCTTTCCTTAATTTTGTATCTATGTGAGATGGATGATCACTAAACTTATTGTGATAATCGTCTCATGATCTATGTATGTCAAATCATTAGGCTGTACACGTTAAACTTATAGTGTTGTATATCAATTATATCTCAATAAAACTAGAAAAAAAAGAATAGTTATAATAATACCCCAGTAATACTGCATTTAAAAATTCTCAGCATTTTATATATTCTATCTCATTTGATTTTCACAATGAACTTGGGAAAGAAGGGACAAAAAAAGAAATGACACACCCAGACTTATATAGGCATATCATCAATGGAGTCAAGATGAACTCAAATACTCTGCTTTACAGTCCTAACTTCCCTTTTCATGTGAAAAACCTTATTAGCTTTTTAAATTACTATCATATTATAATTACTAAATATATTTTCAAATACTTAAAAATTTTTCTCTTTCGTGAATTCTTTTTCTTTTTTCTTTTCAGCTTTATTAAGGTATAATGGACAAAACTGTATGAGATTTAAAGTATTAAAAAAGAGAGGGAAAGTGTGGCATTGACGAATGTTTAGAAATATCTATTAATGGGGCTTCCCTGGTGGCGCAGTGGTTGAGAATCTGCCTGCTAATGCAGGGGACACGGGTTTGAGCCCTGGCCTGGGAGGATCCCACATACCACAGAGCAACTAGGCCCGTGAGCAACTACTGAGCCTGCGCGTCTGGAGCCTGTGCTCTGCAACAAGAGAGGCCGCGATGGTGAGAGGCCCGCGCCCTGCGATGAAGAGTGGCCCCCGCTTGCCACAACTAGAGAAAGCCCTCACACAGAAACGAAGACGCAACACAGCAAAAATAAATAAATTAATTAATAAACTCCTACCCCCAACATCTTTTTTTTTTTTTTTTTTTGTACGTGGGCCTCCCTCTCACTGTTGTGGCCTCTCCGGATGCGGCGCACAGGCTCCGGACGCGCAGGCCCAGCGGCCATGGCTCACGGGCCTAGTCACTCCGCCGCATGTGGGATCTTTCCAGACCGGGGCACGAACCCGTGTCCCCTGCATCGGCAGGCGGACTCTCAACCACTGTGCCACCAGAGAAGCTCCCCCGAAATCTTCTTAAAAAAAAAAAAAATCTATTAATGAACAGGAATAGAGTCCAGAAATATATTCGCACAGATTCACACAGGTATCATCAATTATTTTTGACAAAGGTGCAAAGCCAATTCAATTAAATTGAACAGTCTTAATTGAAAAGATCAAGAATCATCTTTTCAACAAATTATACTGTGACAATTGGACATAATAGACAACAACAAAAACCCTCAACATATATCTTACATCTTACACAAATTGGCTCAAAATGGATCACATGTCTAAATGGAAAATTTTAAAGTATAAATTCTAGATGAGAACATAGGAAAAGTTTTGTGACCTCGGGTTTGGTGACAAGTTTTTAGTTACAACAACAAAACATAATCCATAATCGTTAAGTAACACTTTATTAAACTAAAAATTTACTCGTGAAAAACTCTGTTGAGAGAATGAAAAGACAATCTATAGATGGGGGGTAATATTTGGAAATCACATCTAATAGAGAACTTGTATTCTAAAATTATATAGAGAATTCTTAAAACACAACCATAAGAAAAAAAACAACTCAGTAGTATTATAAGCAAATGATATAATCAGACATTTCAGCAAAGCAGATTATACTAATGGCCAGTAAACACTTGAAAAGATGCTCAGCATCATTAGCCATAAGGAAATGCAAATTAAAACCACAATGAGATACCACTGCACACATTAAAATAGTTAAAAGACAGATCATACAAAGTTTGCTGAGGATGAAGAGGAACTAGAAAGCCCATACACCAGTGGTATGAATGTAAAATGATACATTCAATTTGGAAAACAGTTTGGCCATTTCTTATAAAGCTAAACACACAATTTATGATCTAGCCATTCTACTCCCAAGAATTTACCCAATGGAAATTAAAGCATATCTCCACCTTATGACTATTTACGCATGTTCAAATCAGCTTTATTTGTAATAGCCAAAAACTAGAAACACCCCAAATATCCATTAACAGGTAAACATCAATTACAGTATATCCACCCAATGGGATTTTATGTAGCATCAAAAAGCAATGAACTATTGAACATATGTATAACTGAATCACTTTGCTGTATACCTGAAACTAACACAACATTGTAAATCAACTATAATCCATTAAAATAAAAATAAAACAAATAAAACTAAAAAATATTTTGCAAGAGAAGTAAGAACAAAAAAGCAATGAACTGTTGATACACTCAACAACATGGATTATTCTCAAAATAATAACATTGGACTTTTAAAAGCCAGATGCTTACATAGTTTATGATTCCACTTATTTAAAATCCAAAAAGTACAAACTAGTCTTTCAGCAAATAGGTTAGTGAGTGGGTGCCTGAGGATGGGGGACAGGGGAGGGAAGGGTGGCCTTAATGGGGGCCCAGGGAAATAGTTTCTGATGCTGTATGTGTTCATTATCTTGAGCATGGTGATTATTTCAAGGATGTATACATATGTCCAAACTTACCATATTGTGCATTTTAAATACATGAATTTTAGTTTCTCAATTATGCCTCAATAAAACTATTAAAAAAGAAATTGTAATACCTCCAAACTTGTAAGTATTTACTCAGCAAGATTAAACTTAAACTAAAAGGAGAACTTCTCCACCCAAGAAATCACTGAGATTTGGATGTTCACAGACCCTTGAAATGTAGATGATTCAACTTCCTAAACAGCACCATTTTTCAAACCTTTGATTTCCCTTTTTTTTTTTTTTTTTGGTAACACTGGGAGCTCAGGCCAAAAGCAGCCATCCCTTGGCATCAGTTAGTCTTTGTCTTTAATATTTAATTAAGGACGAAAAGAGGGAAACATTTGATTCTCCACCCCCATCGCTTATTTTTGCTTCAAACTGCACAAGAGCTTCAGAAGAGGACACTGTTAGTTAAAGCACATAAATATTGAACAATTCGCTCCTATTTTCTGTAATCATCGCCTGCACTTGGTTCTCAGCTTGCACAGTAGGGAGTGTTGGAGGAAGAACAGTGCTATGCAACACAGAGGCAACGGAGAGCAGCAGAATGAGGCTTTACACAAACACTCTCATTGTGCCGAAGCACACAAGGGGGAATCATCTGTACCTAATAATCATTAATATTTATTGAATACTTACCAGATATACCAGACGCTGGGCTAAGCACTTCAATTGTACACTCTTTTATAACCCCCATTTCTACTCTTTGAGCTATTATTTTTTAAATTAGCATCATACTCTCATTTTATATATAAGAAGGCTAAAACTCAGAGGGCTTGAGATACTTGCCTAAAATCACAGAGCTTATAAATGAGAGATAAGTCACATTTCAAAGCCACATCTGCTTTGAGTCTAAGATGGGTAGGCTGAACTGCTATGCAACATGGACTCCCCATTTAGACCCTACTCTGTTCTTTGGAGGGTCTCTCCCATAAATTTCAGTCCTGGGGGGAGAATCAAAGGTAAACTAGAAGGAGAAGAGAGAAAGTACACCTTGGTAAGGAGAATATAAACTCTGTGAATAAAGTATTCACATCTGTCTTTTGCAAACCTTTATCGTGAGCTGGTAGTAGTCTGCCTGGTTCATATTAGGCATTTAATATTTGCTGAATTGATTTGCTGAAGTAGAGTGATTTCTTTATCCTCTTAACTCTTTTTTTTTTTAAAAGCTCTTAACTTTTTTGGACTATCCATTCTTCATTCAAAGCCATGAACATAAAACTCTCTTTGTGGGAAGGCATGTGCTAAATGTGTTGTTCTTAAATGCACATACAACAGACAATGCATGGGATGGCCAACTGTCAGTGGTGCAGATCCCCAGAGATGTGTCTACATTTGGGAAGGGTGGTACTTAGGGACCACAAATGTGCCCACAACATAGCCAGTTAAGTGGTCCTAGTGAAATGACAGTTCAATCAAGTCAGTTAGTGGGAACCTGTCAGTGATTCATTGATCACACAGTCAGTTCAGTTAGAAAGTTGATGCTGTGCTTACGTAGAAACAGAGAGGAGACCCTTCCCTACCACAGTAATCACTCAGCCTGGTACCCCTTGCCCTGCTGCCTCTGAGTCACAGCTCAGTATTGGCCCTTTCACAAATAGGGAAGAAACAGCCTTAGTCTGCAATTAGGCTGGCACTGTGAGCGCTCAATCATTTTCAATTAGACATCAGGTTAGTTCTTATGCTATCAAGCACCAGAAGCTTGCAGGATGGCTCACCACAGGGAAAACCATGCCCAAAAAGGATCCTGTGGCTTTATATCTGTCTCTGGTAGAAAGAGTTCCAATTTGCATTGGTTATTAGAGAACTGTCTCCTGTAAGAAAATCCCAGAATGTGGAGGTCACAGATGACCCACAGATTATAGCATTGGCGTGCTTTGAAAAAATGCCCTGATTCATGTGTACTCATTGTTACTATGGCAGTGGATAAGAGTCCTAGGCCAGGGAACTCAAGTTATTGAACTAATGCACTTGAAGATTAAATTCACAGTACTCATTAGCCAACAAATACCACTGAGAGCTTTCTATCTGACCACCACTGTGAAGGGTTCTATGGTAAGTGACAGAAAAAAGGTGTGTTGTAGTAAAAAGTACATTCTCTTCTGAATCAGACTAGGGTTTGAATCCTGAATCTACTACTTAGTAGCTGTGTGACATTGGGCAAAGCATCTAACCTCTCTGAGTCTCAGCTCTCTTACTTGCACAATAGGGATACTAATGACGACCTTATAGAACTATTTAAAAAATTACATTCAATAATAAGCAAAAGCATCTGTTATTTAGTAAGGTTTTAATAAACAGGAGTTTGAATTTTTTAGTTCATGTAAAGTATATGTATCGATAAAAGCTATGGACTCATTTTCAAGAAATGTTCAGTCTCTTTGGAGAGACAATATTGTTTATAGATTATCAGGAGCAGGAGATCAAGTGTTAAGTGGAATTATATTTCACCTAATCTTTATGCATTATCAATAGTATTTTAAAACATTTGCCTTATTTTTGTTTTTTAATGTCTTTATTTTCTCCACGTTCTAACCAGCTGCTTAGCTTACAAAGCATTTAACACCTTTATAAACCCAGAGCTAGATTTGAAAATACTTTAGATGTTTATTTGAATTCGGCTATCATTAAACGTTTCTTTTAGCTGAAGTACTCAAATCTACCAATTAGCCCTTCAGGAATGTTTCTTTTGAATTTTCTACACGTTTTGAATGTTTGAATAATTTTTCTTGGTGTAAAATATGTTATATGGCTACTTATACTGTAATAAACCTACTTCATCTTTGAGTCTTTCTATCTTTTCAATGCAAATGAACTTTTAGATTACTTGTTTCATGATTAAAATTATAAAGTGCATAGGTTGGAAAAGAATAATCTATATAATCTGTGTTAACCTTCTCTTAAAGTATTTATTTTGAGTAATTAGAGATTCAAAGGAAGTTACAAAAAAAAAGAAAAGTGTACAAAGGGGCGCTGGGCACACTTGACCTAACTTCTCTCAATAACAGCACCTTGCATATCTACAGCACAATATCAAAACCAGGAAACTGACACTGGCACAATCCACCAATCTTATTCAGATTTCAACATGCACCCATTTCTGTGTGTGTATGTGTGTGTCTGCATGCACATGAGCATATGCATATAGCCCCATGCAATTTTGTTACACATGTAGCTTTGTGTACCCACCATCACAATCAAGATATGAAATTGTTCCATCACACAAGTCTCCCTCGTGCTATTATTTTATGGCCACACCAGCCTCCCACCCCCATTCCTAATACTTGGCAACTACTAACATGTCCTTCATCTCTATAGTTTTTTAGTTTCAATAATGGTATATGAATGGAATTACACAGTATATAACCTTTGAGATTGGCTTTTTTTCTTTCAGCATAATCCTTTGGAGATGATCCAGGTTGTTGCATATGTCAATAATTCATTCCTGGCCACTGCTGCATAATATCCCATGGAATGGATATACTCCAGTTTAAGTGTTCACAGGTTGAAGGGCATTGAAGTTCCTCCTACTTTTGGCTATTATGAGTAAAGCTACTATGAACATTCAAATACAGATTTTTGTATGAATATAAGCTTTCATTTCTTTGAGATAAATGCCTTAGAATAAAATTGCTGAATCATATGGTAAATGAACGTTTAGCTTTATAAGAAACTGTGGAACTGCTGTCTAAAATGACCGTATCATTTTACATTTCCATCAGTAATGTATGAGTGATCCAGTTTCTCCAAATTCTTGCATTTGGTGTCATTTGATATCATTACACTTTTTCATTTTAGTCATCTAATTGATGTGTAGTGATAGCTCATTGTGATTTTAATTTGCATTTACCTAATGGCTAATAATGTTGAACACCTTTGTATCAATAAGTGCTTATTTGTTTACATGCTGTTTAGTGAAATGTCTGTTCATTTCTTTTGCCCATTTTCTAACAGAATTTTTTTAACTGTTGAGGTTTTGGAATTATTTATAGCCTAGATACAAGGTCTTCATTGGGTTTATAATTTTTAAAATATTTTCTTTGAGTCTGTACTTTATTTCTTCATCCTCTTCACAACTTCTTTCCTGGAACAAAAGTTTTATTTTGATTAGATCCAATTTGTCAATTTTTACTTAATGGATTGTTCTTTGGTATCAGGTATAGAAATTTTCTGGCTAGCCTTAGGGCCTGAAGATTATCCTATTTTTTTCTAACATTTTTAGTTTTGCATTTTACATTTTAGCCCATGATTGATTTTTTTTTTTTTTTTTGCGATACGCGGGCCTCTCACTGTTGTGGCCTCTCCCACTGCGGAGCACAGCCTCCGGACGTGCAGGCTCAGCGGCCATGGCTCACGAGCCCAGCTGCTCCACGGCATGTGGGATCCTCCCAGACCGGGGCACAAACCTGTGTCCCCTGCATCGGCAGGCGGACTCCCAACCACTGTGCCACCAGGGAAGCCCCCATGACTGATTTTGAGTTAATTTTTGTATAAGGCATGACATTTAGGAAGAGGTTAATTTTTTAGCCTATGAATATTTGATTGCTCCGGTGTCACTTCTTGAAAAGGCTATCCTTAGTTTATTGAATTGCTTTTGTGTCTTTGTTAAAAAACAAAACAAGACTCAGCTGGGGATATTTGTGTGGGTCTGAGTTCTCTATTCTGTTTTATTGATCTATGTGTCTATCCCTCTGCCAATACCACAATATCTTGAATAATGTAGCTACATAGTAAGCCTTAACATTGTGTAGAGTGATTCCTTTTACTTTTTTCCTTCTTTTTCAAAATTGTTTTAGCTATATTCTAGGTATTTTGTCTTTCCATAAACATTTTAGAATAAAGTCCTTACTGGGATTTTACTAGAAATTACATAAATCTATAGATCAATTTGGGAATAACTGACAACTTTTCTATGTTGAGTCTTCCAGTCCTGAATTTGGGAAACTTTTTTTTTAATTTAATTAATTTATTTTTGGCTGCATTAGGTCTTTGTTGCTGCACACGCAGGCTTCCACTTGTTGCAGCGAGTGGGGGATTACTCTTCGTTGCAGTGTGTGGGCTTCTCATTGTGGTGGCTTCTCTTTGTTGCAGAGCACGGGCTCTAGGCATGCGGGCTTCAGTAGTTGTGGCTTGCAGGCTCCAGAGCGCAGGCTCAGTAGCTGTGGCGCATGGGCTTAGTTGCTCCATGGCATGTGGGATCTTCCCAGACCGGGGCTCTAACCCATGTCCCCTGCATCAGCAGGTGGATTCTTAACCACTGTGCCACCAGGGAAGCCCCTGAACTTGGAAAACTTTTAAGCTCTACTTTCCAATAGACATTGGTGATTCTAGTTTTAGCACAGAGCTATGAAAAGCTGAAAAGAGCATTACTCCTACACTTGTAACACAAAAAAAGCTGGACAAACTGCTAATTAACAACTTGTTTTGATCACATTAGAGAAACTGATGTCAATGATCAAACAACTAACCAAAAATCTGGAGAAGGATAGCCATCTACAGGAGAAACAGGACCTAAGCTTTTTTATTACCTGGGGCACATAGGCTCAAACACCATGTTAGCTGGGAAGAACAACTCAGGTAAAATTTTAACTGAAAACTAAAGGCCAGTCGTGGGTTACAGGTATGAAGTATGAAGCCCTGGGAGCCACAGGTATAGGGGGATTAACACTCACTTGCAAGCTTATCTGCTATGAACCCCATAAAACACTCAAAGGGAAAATATGGGAGAATTCTGGAAGAGCTTCCCTCCTGGTGTTGGCTAAGGAAGGAAAACAGCAACAACTGATGTAACATTTCCCAGAACAGCTTCTCTCATCCCCCTTACTGAACAAAAGCCTTAATCTACATGGGTAAGAGCAAGAAAAACTATAGTATTAGAACACTGGTAGAAGCTCAGTGAAGCTGGAGAAAAAGAATAAAAGGGAAAAAGCTCAAGCATTGTGGAAGGGATAGAAATACTTGACAAACCTGGAACTAGGTCTGGAGGAGAGTCAGGAACACCTGTGAACACAAAACCCCTGAAACTCAAGTAAACAGTGATTTCAGGAGCCATAGACATAATTGGAACATCAGAGAATCCTCCCCTGTTCTAACCTCTACCAGCAGGCTAACAAACATGAATTAAGAGTAACAGTGGAACACAGTGGGGAGAGTGGCAAGAGACAGATTCTCTCTAGAGCACAGTCCAAAGGGAAGACACAAAGAGTAAGCAGATGTTGAGAAAATAATCTCTTACAAAGCAGCCCACAGCCTGAACATAGGTATCACTGGAAAAAGTTGAAGTCTCTGGTAACCATAGCAACCAAAAAAACCTCAAATCCTGACTAACTCCTGTCAAGATTAACACACACCTCCATACTAAAGGTCTAGCAGAAGGTAAGGTACACTCGTCTCCAGGCATAAAAAATATTTACTTCAGTATCTCTTCCCCTATACAAGATGCCCAGCTTTCAACAAAAAATTATGACACACATGTAAAGGCAAGAAAAACAGACCACTAGGAGAAAGTAATCCTCAGAACAGGCCTCTGGCTAGGTGTTGTGAAGCTATGGGCTCTTACTGTAAAACTCGGTAGCCCAAACGTGGACTTCTTACATCAAGCAGTCCACCCTCTCTCCAACAAGGTTGCTATTGTGTTTGCACATAGTGATTGCTATGAGAAGGGAGGTCTCATCCCACGGAACAGACCCACAAGTAAGGATGCATAGAGCCCTGGTTTCAGCATACCTCACTGTGAGATGAGGAGGAGATGTAGAGTAGAAAAAGACATTTTGTTCTCCTGCTTACCCTCGATTTATGTGAATTTCTGCTTTACCAATGAAACCTATCCTAACCCATACCCACTTATTCTGTGCAATACTTTCTGAATCAGGGTGTACAATAGACTAACCTGGCATGGAAACCCAGGATTGAATTCTACTGAATCAGTCACCTATTGCCTACAATGAAATCATCTAAATGGGACTTCTGGAGACAGTATTTAACAGGCTCCATGAACCTTAAGTGTATCATCTAAAACATGTCAGAAGTCATTGGATGAATTAACTAGTCTAATGTGGAACTTCCCTGAGTTTATGGTGGGATTGGGAATTCCTGGCAGTTAAGTTATATGGGAATCAGGTCAAAAGAAAGAGCCCTCCGGAGATGTGAAGGGCAAAGAAATTCTATCTCATTTATATATCACAGAGTTCAGGTTCAAAGATGTCCTTGATTAAAAGTAACTTACTATGACCATATAAGAAACTTGTTATGTATATTCCCTTTTTACTTAAAGACCAGCAATAGCAGATATAAATGTTAGAAAGAAGGCTTAGAAATTTCAGATTTGTATTGAGTACTATAGCCTTTGAACTTCAGATAGCTTTCATATCATCCCTAGAGAATGGTGTGTGAACATTCACTTTGAATCCATTTCCATAAATTGTAAGAGTGCGTAGTAGTTGCCTTATGAAGGCCAAAGTTCAGCCTAAGAATCCCTTACTATAAAGTGTCAGATTCAATGACTACAACTTCACTACTATTTCCACTTATTTTTTTTTTAAGCCAAGATGATTTTAGTTCATAAAAGCCCTAACTAATATTAGCTCCATGCGTCCAACTACATAAAGAGAGGAAGAGTCTATGGTGAGATTAGAAAAGAAACAGAACAAACAGGTTTTCTTCCTATGAATTCAAGTAAATCCAAAGTCAAGTATATTAATAACCTATATAGTCAGATAAATTTGGGTAAGGCCAGGCTGAAGCTATGAAGATCTCTGAACCTAAATACACTAAATGAATCATTTTATAATTTCATTTTTTTCATACAAGTAGGCAAACACTGAAATTCTAAGTCGAGAGCTGAGTTTTAGTTCCTCCTGAAAGCAGAGCCTGAGACTAGGACTTGGATGGCAGTAGGTTTTGGTGGAAATTGATCCTAGGAAAGGAAAGTGAGGATGCCAGGAGAATAGCCTGGGGAGGAGGAAAAGCAGACACCCTGACTTCAGGAAGGCTGTGCAGCAGCAAGTATGAAAATGCACCAAGCACTCAAGATGGGAGGCTGTCAACATGAAGTTAATTGAAACAGGCCCTGTAGCTGAAATTAGAGGTGGGTTAAGGGGCTGTAACTGGGGCACCAGAGGCAACTGCTCTAGAGCCTTATGGACATGCTTTAATGGATGATAAGACCAAGCATTCTGAATACCTGTGTGTAAATATTCCAGTTGCTAGAAAGGTTTTTCATAAGGCAGTTGAGAGAACTGGCAATCATGTCAGATTGTCAGCTGGCTCTCATGGACTCTGAGACTGCGCCAGTCTGCTTGTGGTTGCCTGTGCTTTCCTGACATGCTTAGTCTTCTTATTCCCAGATGTCTGAGGTTTATGTTGATCCCAAGAGTTGTGCCCAAGGGAACATGAATTATTGGTGAATTACCAATCAAGGTGAAGAAAGAAAGTGTCAGGTGGAAGGTGTTTTCATAAAGAACAGATGCCTGGACTGAATGAAGCTTAGGAGAGGTGTGTCTGACATCTCCAGAGAGGTAGCACAGTGTGGTGGTTATAAGTAGATTCTAGGACCACAAAGCCTTGCTTTGAATTATGGTTCCACAAAATATCTAATGTGGATTGGTTCAAGATGGTGGAGTAGAAGGAAGTGCTCTCACTTCCTCTTGTGAAAACCAGAATCACAACTAACTGCTGAACAATCATCAACAGGAAGATACTGGAACTCACCAAAAAAGATACCCCACATCCAAATACAAAGGAGAAGCCACAATGAGACAGTAAGAGGGGCTCAATCACAATAAAAACAAATCCCGTAACTCTTGGGGGGGTGACTCACAAACTGGAGAACACTTATACCACAGAAGTCCACCCACTGGAGTGAACGTTCTGATCCCAAGTCAGGCTTCCCAACCTGGGGGTCCGGCAATGGGAGGAGGAATTCCTAGAGAATCAGACTTTGAAGGCTAGTGGGATTTGATTGCAGGACTTTGACAGGACTGGGGAAAACAGAGACTCCACGCTTGGAGGGCACACACAAAGCAATGGGCGCACTGGGACCCAAGGGAAGGAGCAGTGACCCCATAGGAGACTGAACCAGACCTACCTACTAGTGTTGGAGGGGCTCCTGCAGAGGCAGGGGGTGGCTCTGTCTCACCGTGATGACAAGGACACTGGCAGCAGATGTTCTGGGAAGTACTCCTTGGTGTGAGCCTTCCCAGAGTCTGTCATTAGCCCCACCAAAGAGCCTGGATAGGCTCCAGTGTTGGGTTGCCGCAGGCCAAACAGCCAACAGGGAGGGAACCCAGGCCCACCCACCGGCAGTCAAGTGGATTAAAATTTAACTGAGTTCTGCCCACCAGAGCAGCAGCCAGCTCTACCCACCACCAGTCCCTCCCATCAGGGAACTTGCACAAGCCTCTTAGATAGCCTCATCCACCAGAGGGCAGACAGCAGAAGCAAGAAGAACTACAATCCTGCAGCCTGTGGAACAAAGACCACATTCACGGAAAGATAGGCAAGATAAAAAGGCAGAGGGCTATGTACCAGATGAAGGAACAGGATAAAACCCCAGAAAAACAACTAAATGAAGTGGAGACAGGCAACCTTCCAGAAAAAGAATTCAGAATAATGATAGTGAAGATGATCCAGGATCTCGGAAAAAGAATGGAGGCAAAGATCGAGAAGAGGGAAGAAAGGTTTAACAGAGATCTAGAAGAATTAAAGAACAAACAAACAGAGATAAACAATACAATAAATGAAATGAAAAATACACTAGAAGGAATCAGTATCAGAATAACTGAAACAGGAGAACGGATAAGTGACCTGGAATACAGAATGGTAGAATTCACTGCTGTGGAACAGAATAAAGAAAAAAGAATGAAAAGAAATGAACACAGCCTAAGAGACCTCTGGGACAACATTAAACGCAACAACATTCGCTTTATAGGGGTCCCAGAAGGAGAAAAGAGAGAGAAAGGACCCGAGAAAATATTTGAAGAGATTATAGTCGAAAATTTCAGTAACATGGGAAAGGAAATAGCCACCAAAGTCCAGGAAGCAAGAGAGTCCCATACAGGATAAGTCCAAGGAGAAACACACTGAGACACATAGTAACCAAATAGGCAAAAATTAAAGACAAAGAAAAATTATTGAAAGCAGCAAGGGAAAAACAACAAATAATATACAAGGGAACTCCCATAAGGTTAACAACTGATTTCTCAGCAAGAACTCTACAAGCCAGAACGGAGTGGCATGATATACTTAAAGTGATGAAAGGGAAGAACCTACAATCAAGATTACTCTACGCAGCAAGGATCTCATTCAGATTCGATGGAGAAATCAAAAGCTTTACAGACAAGCAAAAGCTAAGAGAATTCAGAACCACCAAACCAGCTCTACAACAAATGCTAAAGGAACTTCTCTAACTGGGAAACACAAGGGAAGAAAAGGACAAACCCAAAACAATTAAGAAAATGATAATAGGAACATGCATATCGATAATTACCTTAAATGTGAATGGATTAAATGCTCCAACCAAAAGACACAGGCTCACTGAATGGATACAAAAACAAGACCCATATATATGCTGTCTACAAGAGACCCACTTCAGACTTAGGGACACATACAGACTGAAAGTGAGGGGATGGAAAAAGATATACCATACAAAAGGAAATCAAAAGAAAGCTGGAGTAGCAATACTCATATCAGGTAAAATAGACTTTAAAATAAAGAATGTTAAAACACACAAGGAATAAGACTACATAACTATCAAGGAATCAATCCAAGAAGAAGATATAACAATCATAAGTATACATGCACCCAACATAAGAGCACTTCAATACATAAGGCAACTGCTAACAGCTATAAAAGAGGAAATCAACCGTAACACAATAATTGTGGGGGACTTTAACACCTCACTTACAACAATGGAGAGATCATCCAAAATGAAAATAAATAAGGAAACACAAGCTTTAAATGACACAATAGACCAGATAGATTTAATTGATAATTACAGGACATTCCATCCAAAAACAGCAGATTACACTTTCTTCTCAAGTGCACACGGAACATTCGCCAGGATAGATCACATCTTGGGTCACAAATCAAGCCTCAGTAAATTTAAGAAAATTGAAATCATATCAAGCATCTTTTCTGACCACAACACTATGAGATTAGAAATGAATTAGAAGGAAAAAAAAAAACGTAAAAAACACAGACACATGGAGGCTAAACAGTACGTTACTAAATAACCAAGAGATCACTGAAGAAATCGAAGAGGAAATGAAAACATAACTAGAGACAAACGAAAATGAAAACACGACGATCCAAAACCTATAGGATGCAGCAAAAGCAGTTCTAAGAGAGAAGTTTATAGCTATACAAGCCTAACTCTAGAAACAAGAAAAATCTCAAATAGACAATCTAACCTGACACCTAAAGGAACTAGAGAAAGAAGAACAAACAAAACCCAAAGTTAGCAGAAGGAAAGAAATCATAAAAATCAGAGCAGAAATAAAATAGAAACAAAGAAAACAATAGCAAAGATCAATAAACCTAAAAAGTGGTTCTTTGAGAAGATCAACAATATTGATAAACCATTAGCCAGACTAATCAAGAAAATGAGGAAGAGGAATGAGGTCAATAAAATTAGAAATGAAAAAGAAGTTACAACAGACACCGCAGAAACAAAGCATCCCAAGAGACTACTACAAGCAACTCTATGCCAATAAAATGGACAACCTGGAAGAAATGGACAAATTCTTAGAAAGGTATAACCTTCCAAGACTGAACCAGGAAGAAATAGAAAATATGAACAGACCGATCACCAGTAATGAAATTGAAATTGTGATTAAAAATCTTCCAACAAGAGTCATGGACATATACACACTAACAAACGTAAGGTAGATAGCTAGTGGGAAGCAGCCGTATGGCACAGGGATATTGGCTCGGTGCTTTGTGACAGCCTGGAGGGGTGGGATAGGGAGGGTGGGAGGGAGGGAGACGCAAGAGGGAAGACATACGGGAACATATGTGTATGTATAACTGATTCACTTTGTTATAAAGCAGAAACTAACACACCACTGCAAAGGAATTATACCCCAATAAAGATGTTAAAAAAAAAAAATCTTCCAACAAACAAAAGTCCAGGACCAGATGGCTTCACAGGTGAATTCTATCAAACATTTAGAGAAGAGCTAACACCCATCCTTCTAAAACTCTTCCAAAAACATTACAGAGGAAGGAACACTCCCAAACTCATTCTATGAGGCCACCATCACCCTGATTCCAAACCAGAAAAAGGTACTACAAAAAAAGAAAATTACAGACCAATATCACTGATGAATATAGATGCAAAAATCCTCAACAAAATACTAGCAAACAGAATCCTACAACGCATTAAAAGGCTCACACACCATGATCAAGTGGGATTTATCCCAGGGATGCAAGGATTCTTCAAAATATGCAAATCAATCAATGAGATACACCATATTAACAAATTGAAGAATAAAAACTATATGATCCTCTCGATAGATGCAGAAAAAGCTTTTGACAAAATTCAACATCAATTTATGATTAAAAACTCTCCAGAAAGTAAGCAGAGAGGGAACCTACCCCAACATAATAAAGGTCATATACAACAAACTCACAGCAAACATCATTATCAATGGTGAAAATCTGAAAGCATTTCCTCTAAGATCAGGAACAAGACGAGGATGTCCACTCTCACCACTATTATTCAACATAGTTTTGGAAGTCCTAGCCATGGCAATCAGAGAAGAAAAAGAAATAAAAGGAATACAAATTGGAAAAGAAGAAGTAAAACTGTCACTGTTTGCAGATGACATGATACTATATATAGAGAATCCTAAAGATGCCACCAGAAAAGTAGTAGAGCTAATCAATGAATTTGGTAAAGTTGCAGGATACAAAATTAATGCACAGAAATCTCTTGCATTCCTATATACTAATGATGAAAAATCTGAAAGAGAAATTAAGGAAACACTCCCATTTACCATTGCAACAAAAAATAAAATACCTAGGGATAAACCTACCTAGGGAGACCAAAGACATGTATGCAGAAAACTGTAAGACACTGATGAAAGAAATTAAAGATGATATCAACAGATGGAGAGATATACCATGTTCTTGGATTGGAAGAATCAATATTGTGAAAATGACTCTACTACCCAAAGCAATCTACAGATTCAATGCAATCTGTATCAAATTACCAGTGGCATTTTTTACAGAACTAGAACAAAAAATCTTAAAATTTGTATGGAGACACAAATGACCCTGAATAGCCAAAGCGGTCTTGAGGGAAAGAAATGGAGTTGGAAGCATCAGGGTCCCAGACTTAAGACTATACTACAAAGTGACAGTAATCAAGACAATATGCTACTGGCATAAAAACAGAAATATAGATCAATGGAACAGGATAGAAAGCCCAGAGATAAACCCACGCACCTATGGTCAACTAATCTATGACAAAGTAAGCAAGTATAGAGAAAAGGCAGTCTCTTCAATAAGTGATGCTGGGAAAACTGGACAGCTACATGTAGAAGAATGAAATTAGAACATTCCCTAACACCATACACAAAAATAAACTCAAAATGGATTCGAGACCTAAATGTAAGACCAGACACTATAAAACTCTTAGAGGAAAACATAGGAAGAACACTCTTTGATATAAATCACAGCACAATCTTTTTTGATCCACCTCCTAGAGTAATGGAAATAAAAATAAACAATGGGACCTAATGAAACTTAAAAGCTTTTGCACAGCAAAGGAAACCATAAACAAGACGAAAAGACAACCCTCAGAATGGGAGAAAATATTTACAAATGAATCAATGGACCAAGGATTAATCTCCAAAATATATAAACAGCCCAGGCAGCTGAATATTATAAAAACAAGCAACCTAATCCAAAAATGGGCAGAAGACCTAAATAGACTTTTCTCCAATGAAGACATACAGATGGCCAAGAAGTACATGAAAAGCTGCTCAGCATCACTAATTATTAGAGAAATGCGAATCAAAACTACAATGAGGTATCACCTCACACCAGTTAGCATGGGCATCATCAGAAAACCTACAAACCACATATGCTGCACAGGGTGTGGAGAAAAGGGAACCCCCTTGCACTGTTGGTGGGAACGTAAATTGATACAGTCACTATGGAGAACAGTATTGAGGTTCCTTAAAAAACTAAAAATAGAATTACCATATGATCCAGCAATCCCACTACTGGGCATATACCTAGAGAAAACCATAATTCAAAAAGACACATGCACCCCAATGTTCATTGCAGCACTATTTACAATAGCCAGGTCATGGAAGCAACCTAAATGCCCATCGACAGACGAATGGATAAAGAAGATGTGGTACATATATACGATGGAATATTACTCAACCATAACAAGAACAAAATTGGCTCATTTGTTGAGATGTGGATGGATCAAGACACTGTCATACAGAGTGGAGTAAGTCAGAAAGAGAAAAACAAATATCATATATTAACGCATATATGCAGAACCTAGAAAAATGGCACAGATGAACCGGTTTGCAGGGCAAAAATTGAGACACAGATGTAGAGAACAAATGTACGGACACCAAGGGGGGAAAGTGGTGGGGGGTGGGGGTGTGCTGAATTGGGCGATTGGGATTGACATGTATACACTGATGTGTATAAAATTGATGATTAATAAGAACCTGCTGTATTAAAAAAAAAAGTCAGTTGACTGTGTTAATCACCCTCTCAGCTGCATGCTTAAAATCAAGTGTGGAAAGATGCAATCATCACCCACTTCAAACTACTGAAGTTTGAATTGAAATATTTTGTTAACTTCTGGATCCAACAGGTTTAATATATTAAATATATCCTCTAAGCCAGGTTTTTGTCAGAAGGCTGTCTGTAATGGAACACTAAATTGCTGACCTTTTTAAGGAATTGGTCTCATGAGAAACGGAGGGGGCAATCTGCTAGGTGATAGGAATGAAACAAAATGAAAACCCCAAAATGCATTGTATTTGTTTGTCAATTGTATAATCAGCATAGTGAAAAGGGAGGGCAGGACATGCAGGTTCAGATCCACAGTTACCATGGCCTTATCTAGTTTCTGAGAGTGAGGTGAAGGATTGCTCCCCGATCTCCTGAGACTACATTACATGTTCCTCTTGCATTCTCTCAGGCTACCCTGTTTATCACCCCTACTCCTAACTTTAATCACACTAGTGCATGAACAAGAAGACGGGGTTCTTGCATGCTGGCATTGTTCACTTCTTACTCATGGACAGCACGGAGCCTGCCACAGAACACTCAATACATATTTGTCTAAGAAACTACAGCAATTATAGAAAGTATATTTAACAGAAATAGTCTTTCTGGTCCTCATAGGTCGTGTCGGGATGTTCAGAGGTACCGCGGGATGGAGTGTTGCACTGGGTCTTGCCCTTACTCAGAAGAGATGATCCAGTCAGAAAAGCTTGTAGTAAACAATGCATTTCCCCCAAGAATTCAGAAATTTTACTTCAGAAAAACCTCAGATATAAAGTAATAATTATGAAAACTGAGTAAAAACAGAATTTCTTATAAGTAGGTGAAAAAGAATAGCACAAAATTGTACTACACCATATATTTGTATAAAAAATACTGGACCAGAATATTAATAAATACATTTGATTAAAGGGATATTGGTATTGTGGATGTTTTATTTCTAGAGATGTTGCAAAATTTGAACAATAAATAAAACATTTAAAATGAAAATGACCTTGCCCACAGCACCAAAGATGTAAACACTTATCAGGATCTGACAATCTGTTACAAATATAGACAGCAAATAAATAGGCAGTGAAAATTTAGTGCGAATATTTTCTACTCTTTCAGCAGCTGAAAATAAACACAAAGAGCACACTAGTAGAATAAAAAAGGAGAGTCTCTAGTATCCTTGGCGCAACGCTAAGCCAGTTTCACCTTAACAGTCTGAAATTCCAGGAGCAGATATTGCAATGATGCCAACAGTAATCATTTTATCATAAGCATATGGAAAAGGGGCTCTCATAGTGTACAGACACAGTATTGTCATTTCCGAGCCAGGTATGGGATTAAAACAAATTCCAGCTTTTAAAATTGACTGCGTTAGACCCTGTTTCTTAGAATAATTCACTTGATGTTACTTCTCTGTCTTGACAAGAGATTTAAGTGAAGGCTCACCCTTTATTATAATTGCTGGAAATTAATCAGGAGGGATTGAAGCCATGTGCTACCATGGTAACCTAGGTCTTACAGAGTAGCTCTCCTTCCTTTCAAAGAATGAAATTACTCTGTTAATAAATTAACGCTGAAGTCATCATCTTCCCGCCCCATATCACCCCTGATTCCTCTGGCCCACACAGCCCAGCCTCCATTCTAAATTGCATGAGGTTAAAATAACTCACAAGCTATCCCTCTGGCGCTGGCAAATAGGCAGAAAATAGGTGATTGAGAGATTTGCTTTCAGAATTCCATCACCTTTTCTAAACAAAGCAGGTCTTTTCAACCTTAGCACTATTGACATTTTGGGCTGGATAATTCCTTGCTGGGGAAAGGGTGTCTTTCACATTACAGAATCCCTGGCCTCTACCTTTCAGATGTCACTAGTAACCCCTCCTCCCGCGCCTTCCAGTTGTGATAATCAAAAATGTCTCTAGAAATTACCAAATGTCCCCTGGGGAGCAAAATCATCTCTGGATGTGAACCACTGAAATAAAGCAAAGACCAAGGCATGAGACACCTTGTTTAAAAATATAGAAATGGATATAGCTGAGCGTGAACACATTATGGTCCTACTAAGGTAGTTTTTTTTATGAATTACACGTTCACTTACACCAAATACACGACTAGTTTTCTGAGCACTAAGCCTGTCTACCTCTTAAGCCCAAGTCTAACTTGATCAAGGTCCAAATCTATCTGTCCATTCTGCATTTCCTTCAACTAAAAAAGCTTTAGAATGCATCTATTAGATGTTAAGGTCCTGGAAAACAGAGATGATGTCTTGTTCATTTTATATTTGCTCACTTATATTTATATTGTGCTCACCATGGTGCTTCACGTGTAACACCTGGCAGAACATTTTGAAAGGGCTTTAGAACAAAAACAAGACAGCACCCAAAATAACATTATGCCCCTGCAGGTCAAACAGGTGGCCCATTTCCCAACCAACCACCTATTGACAAGGACGCTTGTAGATATTGCAAACAAAAAGGACACTAAAAAAGAGATAGTTTTTTCTTTTGTCAGATGGAACAAACCAAAACAAAATCCCTCCACTTCTATCAATGAGAGTGCTCTATGGAAGGAAGAACACATCCAATATCCTGCCTAACACTTTAAATACTCAGAGAGTTAACTGTGAATATGGATGGTCAACCACATCAGTTCCTTGTAGATACATCTGCTACTCTACATTAAACTCTAACATTGTTGCTCAACCTCTTCCCAGGAGTAAACATGCCAAACAGGTGGTAGGTATTTCAAATAACCCACAGATTTTCTCGATTGCCCAGCCCTTAACTCTAACCCCTGGGCCCTTGATTGAAAAACATTCTTTCCTACTTTGTGATTCCAGACCTGCAAATTTCATATGGAGAGACTTATCTTGCAAGTGGAATTAAATAGCAAATGCACACCAAAGGGACTCCTTCATTCATAATCAAGTCATGTTTGCTCTGGATATATCTTTGCCTGCTCCATTATATTTGATGCATCTCCAAAATAAAGGTCTTGGCACCATACCTCACTCTATGTGTTAAAAATTCCACTGAAATAGGAAAACTAATCAGAGAAGAACCCGCTAAAATTCATAGGGATCCCACCAACTTGTTACCCAAACTTCCTTAGTATTCCTTGAAGCCAGAAGCAAAAGAAGGACTCAGCTACAGTTGAAGGCTTTATGCCTCAAGGCATTCTCAGACCCTGCACTAGTTCTTATAACATTCTTACTCTGCAAGTAGGGAAACCAAAGGGATGAGGACATTTTTTTGAGATCTCAGGGCCATCCATCAGCTAAATTATTATTCCTCAATTCCCAGTAGTATCTAACCCAAATAAACATCTGTCATCAATTCTACCTGAAGCTACTTGCTTTATTATAATTAGTTGATCTTTGCTGTGTGCTCCTAAACCAGAACAATCAATACCTTTTTTCCTTCACCACGAAAAGACAAAAATATACCTAGACAAGCATGCCCCAGGGGTTCACTGAAGCCCCCTCCGATTTTTCCTAGGACCTCAAATGAGACTTAGAAGTTATCTAAATTTCCCTTGTAATTTAGTTCTGTTAACAATATGTAGATGGATCTCCTACTTTATTTTGGCGGGAAAAAAGCCTGTGACAAGAATTCCATTTACTTGCTCTCAGTCATAACAGAAAAAGGACAAAATTTCAAAAGATAAAGTACAATTTTGTCAAAACTCAGTCTATTATTTCAGACATGACACACTAAGGTAGAGAATCACTGTCTCCTGATAAAGATATCCAAACTTTTCCTAGGCACCTCGCAAAACAACAATTCAGAGGATTTCTAGGTTTAACTAGATTTTGCAGACAACTGGGTACCAAATTTTTCTGAGATTGCAATACCTCTTTATTAATTGACTAAATCCTCAGTGAGAGACCCTTTCTGCCTTGGGAGCCCAAATGTAAACAGGATTTCTATAACCTGAAGAAGGCTTTTCAACAACAGTTTACTTCCCTAGACATCCTGAAGTACTAAAAGCACTTGTCTACTTACGCATGAGTAATCTGGACAAGCTCTTAGGAGTTTTTATAAAACCCATCAGAAATCCACCACTTAATATAGCCTCACCCTTGACTCAGTTGTAAAGGCTTAAGCCCCTTGTCTTACAGCACTAGCTTCTGCTGTAAAAGTTGTTGGTGCTTCTGTTGAGCTTCTAGGATTCTCACTTGAACTAACGATTCTTCATGCAGCTATACTCTTACTTCCTAGAGAGAGGGCTATTTATAAAAGTTGAGGACCATTCAAAAATAAATAATATGGAAAATAAAAGAAAAGCTCTAGAAGATGACTGTACCCAAAAGACAGCCTTACCCAAGGTTTTGATCCTAAGTAAATTCTCGAAGGATAAATCCATGGAGAGATTCAAAGAGGTCATTTATAAAATGGCTCCTGATTCCAAAATGAAGAATGAAAAAAATATGGTTGTACCCTTCACTCAGATCATCTCTGAGTCTCCCAAGATGGCCACTTGATGATGACGGATGATCTCAATGAATATTAGCTAAATTCCTTCGTGAAACTACTCATCACCATCATTGTTACTATCTTAAATCAACACTGCTGCGGGAACTTAAAAAAGACAGGTAAGGTTATTGGTCAGGTAAGGAAACACCTGTCAACAATATAATCCTGGAAAAACTGTAGAGTTAGGGCAGGAACTACAAGGGCCCTTTAAACACCTTCCAATAGATTGTTGCTAGCTTCCATCTTCCAAAATGTTTCAGGGATTTTTGTGGTTTTTTTGGTCTATTTCTTGTCCAAGAGCTACAGCCCTTATAGTCACTAACATTCTGATTGGTTTTGCATTTCCAGCCTGAGGTGTACTGACTTTTTTTTTTTAACATCTTTATTGGAGTATAATTGCTTTACAATGTGTTAGTTTCTGCTGTATAACAAAAGTGAATCAGCTATACGTATACATGTATCCCCATATCCCCTCCCTCTCCATCTCCCGCCCACCATCCCCATCTCACCCCTCTAGGTGGTCACAAAGCACAGAGCTGATCTCCCTGTGCTATGCGGCTGCTTCCCACTAGCTATCTATTTTGCATTTGGTAGTGTATATATGTCCATGCCAGTCTCTCACTTCGTCCCAGCTTACCCTTCCCCCTCCCCACGTCCTCAAGTCTACTCTCTGTCTGCATCTTTATTCCTGTCCTGCCCCTAGGTTCTTCAGAACCTTTTTTTTTTTTAGATTCCATATATATGTGTTAGCATACAATATTTGTTTTTCTATTTCTGACTTACTTCACTCTGTATGACAGACTCTAGATCCATCCACTTCACTACAAATAACTCAATTTCATTTCTTTTTATGGCTGAGTAATATTCCATTGTATATATGTGCCATATCTTCTTTATCCATTCGTCTGTCGATGGGCATTTAGGTTGCTTCCATGTCCTGGCTATTGTAAATAGTGCTGCAGTGAACATTGTGGTACATGACTCTTTTTGAATTATGGTTTTCTCTAGGTATATGCCCAGTAGTGGGATTGCTGGGTCGTATGATAGCTCTATTTTTAGTTTTTTAAGGAACCTCCGTACTGTTTTCCATAGTGGCTGTATCAATGGTGTACTGACTTTTATATTAAATGACTGAGGCTCATACGTTATAGGAACCATCATAAAAGAACTCTGTAATATTTTACCACTTACTCCAAAACTACACTCCTTTTATCAGTCGTAATCTTCTGGAAAGGTTGAAAGAACCAGTGTTATCCTTAAATAAAATTAGGCGACTCTCAGAAAACCTTGAGCTCCCTTAGCAAAAGCATTCCCATACCCATAATGGCCCTCAGAGACACACAGTTATCTGCCTATGAAGTGGTAACTGGAAGACCCACATGCTCTGATCACCTCCTATTCACCCCATTGGTCAAGGAGGGATCCTCTGCCCTAAATAATATGAAGTGACTTAACACTCGGCACTGAAAAATGAGATTTGCAGATATATTAGTCACATATACTTACAGCCTGGAGAAGGAAGATATCACATTCCATGCAGGACCATATGGGAGCTGACTTGGGAACAGAGGAAACCGTCTGGAACGGTGAAAGGTAGGCTTTGTAGTGGCAAGCCGTTTAGGTGACCCTTTGCTCTTGCAGGAAGATGTGATTCGCTTGTTAGAATAATTTCACAGGATTGGCTTGTTTGAATAATTTCATAGGCTGTCAGGGAGGTGAAATTCATTAAGTTGAAGATTGGATGGGCTGCAGCTCTTCCAGCTGATAGGGGAACTAGCTGAGTGGAGAGCCTTTCCCGCTACATGGAGGGGCATATCTAGAAAGAATAGAGGAGCTCATAGCTAGGCCTTTGGGGCCCCATGACACTCAAAGATATCACGGAGCACATGAAATTTTAGATATCATAATAAACCATGTGTTTAGGGAATTCTCCTCTGATACTGGACTCTTTCCTCCTGCATACAGCCATGGCAAAAAAAACTGCAAGAGACTCACTTACTTACACATTCCTATTACCAACAGATTAAGGCTGCCCTCCTACATCTTCCTAAACAGCCTCTGTATGATCTTTAACCATAAGATTTCATCTGATTGAAAAGACATCAGAGAAAAACTTCTCTTAAACCTTGTTGGAAGTGCTGTTAACAACAATACAGCAGTGAAACTCCATAGAGTCTATCCTTGAATTCACGTTTCACAACTAAAGAAGCAATCCAGAATTTCACATGGTTGGAAGACTACTCCAACTGAGGATTCAAACTCAGGATTCTTAGAGATTCCCTAGAGGCTGATCTTCAGAAGTACACAGATAACCCAAGATCTTTGAAACAAGCAGATGACCTCCAATAGTGGTCAGCTTCCAGTACATGAGACTAACATCCCTGTCTAATTCCTACTTTGTTTTTCATCTGCTTATAATCATTCTTCTTCTCATTTTATAGATGTCTAGTTGTTGTCCACCCACATTGACCATTTTTCTCTCTCCTCTTTATTTTTAGGTAAGATCATAAGGTAAGATCATTAGGTAAGATCATATTCATTCTAATGTCTCTCTCAGATTATTTCAAACAGTAGTTACTGATAACTTAGCAACTGCTGGATACGTCATTCATCACTAGACCCCAATTATAAAAACCTCTGGGTAATTCCAGTCTAATTAAGTGAAACCATAGGGAATTATATCTGAAAGTATTTTCACTTGCACCTATGTGGACAAATGACCTTAAAAAATTAATCTGTGACTTTGCTAATGTCCCTCTGTCTCAGAAGAAGAGTCAGTACAATCTATTGATCATACCATAGGTGATTCTAATTTGAATTCAACAACCTTCATAGGGCAATAAGCCAATTGCTTGCCACCAGGATTCAAATATGTAATCCATCTAATGCAAGACTTTGGTTCTGACCTCATATCGTGAACAGCTACTGTTTTTCCTGGTTCTCCGTGTAACTATCAGATGTTGCTTCCTTTATAACCAGGATATCTGGTTCCATTTTCCCCAGACTAACACTTAATGCACTTTAGGAAGAATATTCTAAGACTTGTGTGAACACAGAAGCCCTCATTCTATAAATCACCAAGGCTGGAAATTCCAAATCAGATAAAAACTCCACAACAGGGCCATCCTTGATTATTCAGGCATTCAACCTGGTGGAATTACTGACTCATTGTTTATGCAAACAATCACAGCCTTGTTACCAAGAGTAGGAATCATTTAAAAAGGAAAAAAAAAAAACCTCTAAGAAATGTATCACAAACTCCGGCAGAAGTTATTAATGATACCACTTCTTCCCTAGATGGACTACTGATCAGCCTCAATTCACTGATATAAGTAGTGATGGAGAGTCACTATGCTCTAGATTTCCTCTTGGCTAGTACTGATGGCATCTGTCCCACTGAAAATATTTCTTGCTGTATTAGGATCAATGAAACAGATAAGGCAGAACAGGCTATAAAATACCTAAAGGGAAACACTACTTGGCTTAGGTTGAGCCTCATGTCCTACCAAATTTGTTCTCTTGGCCTATGTTGAGAAATTAGAGTTCTTGTTTCGAAGCATCTTACAGGGAGTATTGTTTTGTTTTTTGTCATAGTGATCAAAATGCTCATCTGGTGAATTCCACCCAGGGTCTCTAATGCTTCTGTGCAGCCACTCTTTAATTACAGATCACCACAGTGACACAACAACAAAAAATCAGGAAGACCTCACAATACAGTTGACTCTGGAGAAACTAAACAACTGCTGAGTGGTGAAGATATGAATCTCTATCATTCCCTGAATTGGTCAAACTTTCACAAGTGAGAGAATGACCAAAGGGGGAACTGATGGACAAAATATACAATCAATGGCCAGACAATATATGAAAATAGAACTCTGCCCACAATCTCTTCAGCAACCAACTTGGGAAGCTAAACTACTACCTCTATTACAATAGACCCAGAACAGTCATGGCTTGTTCAATGATTTCTCTATTTTTGTCCTGGCTTCCAACTCAGGACAAACCAGAAAAAGTCAAATGTGTTCCCCAAACAATCATATAAGAAGCTCCATGATAATGTACTAAAAGGAGAAAATATTTCAAAATGTTAAGGGGTTAATATCCGAAAAATAGAAAGAACTCATTCAATTTAATAGCAAAAAACAAGCCTGATTAAGAAATGGGCAGGGGACTTGGATATTTTTTCAAAGAAGACATAAACATGGGCAACAGGCACATGAAAAGATGCTCAACATCACTAATCATCAGGGAAATGCAAATCAAAACCACAATGAGATACCACCTCACAGCTGTTAGGATGGCTATCATTGAAAAAACAAGAAATAAGTGTTAGTGAGAATATGGAGAAAAGAGCACTGTTGTGGCAATGTAATCTGGTGCAACCACTATGAAAAATAGTATGGAGATTACTCAAAATATTCAAAATAGAACTACCCTATGAATCAGCTATTCCACTTCTAGGTATTTATTCAAAGAATATGAAGACACTAACTGGAATAGACATATGCACCCCCATGTTTATTGCAGCAATATTTACAATAGCTGAGATATGAAAACAACCTAAGTGTCTATCGACAGATGAATGGATAAAGAAAATGTGATACATACACACACACACACACATTGAAATATTATTTAGCTATGAAAAATGAACTCTTGCCATTTGTGACAACATGGATGGACCTTGAGGGCATTATGCTATGTGAAATGCTATGTGAAATGTCTTTCTCTAAAGACAAATACTGTATGATCTCACTTATATGTGGAATCTAAAAGAAAAAAAAGCTCATAGAGACAGAGAACATATTGGTGGTTGCTAGAGGTGAGGAGTGAGGGGTGGGCAAAATGGGTGAAAGGAATCAAAAGGTATAAACTTCCAGTTATAAGTAAGTTATGGGGATGTAATGTACAGCATGGTGACTATAGTTAATACTTGTTGCATATTTGAAAGTTGCTAAGAGAGTAGAACTTAAGAGTTCTTATAATAAGAAACTTCTGTAACTATTTAAGGTGATGTATGTTTACTAGACTTATTGTAACCATTTTGCAATATATACAAATATCAAATCACAATGGTGTACACCTAAAATTGACACTGTATGTCAATTATACCTCATAAAAAGAAAGAAGCCCCGCTGCTAGCTAGCCCACTTTCAACTTCCGTGTGCCACAACCTCCAATTAGATCATGCCTGAATTGATCATGCCTTCCCTTTATGTTCACTATAAAGCTTCCCTACTCTCTTGCCTGCCTTTGAGTCTCTGCCAAGTACAAGTGATGGTGGCTGACTCCACTACTATAGCGAGTTCTAAATAAACAGCATGTTTGTTCTTATTTGGTTGTCCTCCCCACACATGACTACAAGGTAACTAAGAAAAATGAAAGTCTCAGGCAAAGGAAAGAGCATTTTCAAAGACCTTGAAGTCTAAAAGAGCCTGAGAATGTGAATGACTAAAATAAGATGGTTATGCTGGAACAGCGAGCGGTAGAGGAAGGTCAGCTGTGGGTTACACCTGGCAGGGCCTTTACAAATAAAGTTTGTCTTTATTCAGGTGTATCATATAATGATTCAATATTTGTATATATTATAAAATGATTACCAAAATAAGTCTAGTCCCTCCCAGACCTGACTCCCAGAAACTGGGGGAATGTTTGCATTTTGCTACGTTTGGGGGTAATTTTTGTGCCACAAAAGATTAATATAGCAACAGAAGTGTCAACTACTTAAGAATTAAATGACATACTGCTGAACAATGTCTAGAAAAGTCACAAGTACTTGAATAGCGAATAATGCACTTTTAAATAAAAAGCACATTTCTAAATAGACTTTGAGACAGCAGATGTCTGAAGGTTTGTCTGGGCTAGAAGATCCACTTCCATGCTGACTCACTCACCCACCTAGAAATTTAGTGCAGAGTTTGGGTCAAAGAAAGAAATTCACAAGTAAATTATTATATGTTGCAAATGGAACAGTATAGAAAATATGTCAAACTTTGTGGAATGTAGTTAATCAGTGTCTACAAAGTACTTTATAAATTTGAATAATAATATTAAAAAAAGAAAAGCTTAAAATCATTGATCAAAATTTCTCTTATGAAGCTAAAGTGATTGATCAATTTAACACATATGTAGAAGGAAAAATACATTATAAGAGCAGAAATCAATAAAATAGAAAGCAAACAATCGTGAAAGTTGACAAAACCAAAATTGGTTCTTTGAAAGATTAATAAAAGTTGATAACTTCCTGGCAAGACTAATTAGAGAATTTTTTGTTCAAAAAGAAAAACTAATGATATGGAACATTGCTAGAGATCTTATAGACAATAAGTGATAAGTAAGGGTGTGATGAGTAAGTTTCTCCTAGTAAATCCAATAACGTAAATGAAATGGACAAATTCTTCAAAAAGCACAGTTTATCAAAACAGACCCTAAAAGCAACAGAAAATCTGAACAACTCTGAATTTTTAAAGAAATTTAATTCATTATCAGAAACCTCCCTAAAAGGGAAACTCTACTTCTAACTGGTTTCTATGATGTATTCTATCACATATTTAAGAAAGAAAGAATAGCTATCTTATGCAAACCCTTTTAGAAAATACAGGAGAAGCAAATGCTTCCTAACTTATTCTGTGAGGGAAGTATAAGCCAGATACAAAAATCTCACAAAGATATTACAATAAAAGAAAAGGACATGAACATAGACAAAAATTTCTTAACAAAATATGAACAAATCCACTTTGGCAATATCTGTTGATAATTTAATACATGCTTATCCTCACCTCATGCCTCAGCTAAACCATGTTTCATATCTAATCTAGAAAACCACGTACGCATGTGTACAACACACTCTATACTGAAATGTTTATTGCAGTATTTTTTGTACTAATAAAAAAATTAAAAGTGACCTAAATATTTGTTGATTGAGAATAGCACTATATAACTATACTGTGGAATATTTACTGTAGTAGGGGAAAACTTGTAGTGGTTCCACATTTAATAAGTTAGGTATCTAAAACACACTGTTAATTAAAAAATAAAAAGTCACAGAATAATACAAAAACAAGCTATAGAATTGTAGGAAAAATAAAAACACTCAAAACAACATTTTGTATTTTCAAATAGAATATAAATATATAGGCATAGTAATACATAAAAAGGTATATGGAAGTATAGTCACCATGCTGTACATTACATCCCCATAACTTACTTTAAAATTTTTTTAATACATAGAAAAGTATATTATCAAACTGCTAAGAAGGGTTATTTCTGTGAACAGTTAGAACACGGTTGTATCAAAGGGAACTTCATATCATCTACAAGATTTTGAATTTAAATAACATTCAAAGTTAACAGAGGTCATGTATTATTATATAATTAAAAAGATCAATAAAATATTCCAATAAAAAATGAGAAGTGGAAAAAGAAAGGAGGGTTAAAAAAAGAAATGATTAACTAAGTGAATGATACAGAAATAAAGCAAGAAATAAATACATATGTGCACTACCTCAAGTCACAATGGTGAAGAGTCAAGGAACTAAAAACAGTGATAAAAATATATAGGAAGGAAGAAATGAGAAGCGTTGGAAGGTCTAAGTGAAAGTTTTCCTGATCTGTAAAGCAAGAGTCAATATATAAAATCCCAGACATGGAGATAAACTCAAGAATAAGAGTTAAATCAGTCCTTCTAGAAAGCAGGATTCCACGGGGGCAGGGGACTGTGGCTTTTCATTATATGTCCTTCTGTCACTTTAATTTTTTTCACCAGTATACATATATCACTAATATTTTGAATTTAAGAAGGTTACAAAAAATTCAACTTCTCACCACTATGTATAAAACGCTTAATTCTCCTGTGCTTCTTTTGAGTGTAGTGATATGGAAGAAGGGATAATTTAATACCTATTTGAATAATAAGCTATCACCTTTCATTTTAACTCTTTCCTAGCTTTGATTTTTAATAAACTTTTCATTTTAGAAGTTTTAGATTAATAAAACAATTTTTGAGGTTAGATGATACAGAGAGTTCTCACATCAAATTTTTCCTTTTATCAATATTATTATCTTACAGTAGTATGGCACATTTCATAATTAATGAATGAATATTAATAGATTAGTATTAACTTAAGCCCATACTTTATTCAGATATCCTTAGATTTTACCTAATTTCATTTTCCTACTCCAGGATCCCATCCAGGCTACCATATTACATTTAGTCATCCTGTCTCCTGAGGCTCCTCTTGGCTGTCAGACCTTATTTTTGATGACTTTGACAGTTTTGAAGAGTACTTGTCAGTATTTTGTGTAATTTCCTACATTTGGGATCTGTCTGATACTTTCCTCATGGTTAGACTGCGGTTGAGAGTTTTTGGAAAGAGGACCCCGGTATAGTGCCATTCTCATTACATCATATCAAGGGAACATACTATCAGCATGACACATAACTGTTGATGTTAACCTTGATCATGTGACTAAGGTAGTATTTATCAGGTTTCTCCACTGCAAAGTTATTCTTTTCCCACTTTTCTACACTGTATTTCTTTGGAAGGCAGTCACTATGTGGAGTCAACACCTAAGGAGCGGGGAGTTATGATTCACATCCTTGAGGGCAAAGTATGTACATAAAGTATTTGTAATTCTTTTGAAGGAGAACTTGTCTATTCTCCTCAATATACTCATACAATATACAAAATATAGGCATGTATATTTTATACTTTGGGTTATAATCTAATGCTTGGGCCGTGGGGAGACTTCATTGAGCACCTTTTGCATAAGTAACCCTCTGTCAGGACCATGGACAGTTCTACATGGGCTTCTTTTCACATTAATGGGAATTGCAAACTCTAAAGAAACAAGAATAGAGCTGCTTTAATTATCAGAGACATCTTGGAAGACTGCCATGCAAACTCCAACCAGAACAGTGAGAAACCCAACTACAGCAGCTCTGACCTCATTACATCCTGTTGGTGTTTTGTACCAACATGACAAAAATTATGTACTATTGCCCCAGACACTAACCTAAAAGATGGCTGAGATCTTGCTCTTACTGATGAAACTCCCCTCGCACTTCTGTCATTTTAAAATGCTGTCAATTGGTTAGAAAAATGAATCAGGCCACTTTTGAACTTGCAGATGTAAAATTTTCCAATTTAAAATGGAAACGCCATAACATTTCCAACTCTAACTTGGTGAAGTTCCAGGCCGTTCTGGTAGTCTGCCGGTGTTAGGACCATTTCAGGTAGGACTCTTTAGCCTCCCCTCGGTCACATTTACATATTCTTCTCTTCAACCACTATATCTGTCACTCCCACTATCTCCTGCACCCCAGTTCTGTAGCTCATTAATTGGATGATTCTGAATAGAAGCTGGCTGAGAATCTCTGTCCAAACATATCTCCATCATGTTTATCATTAACAATAACAACACCAGCAAGTGCCAAACATATTCAGCACACAAAACAGGACATAGAACTGGACTCAGGCCCTGCCCAGTGGAATCAGGATCAGAATTAAAATGCTAAGACAGAAACATGAGTCCAAAATAGTAATGCTTTCTGTAGAAAAAAGAGAAAAATTCCTTGAAGAGGCAGAGATTTCTAGGGGTTCTGTCAAGTTGAATCACTCCTGCTTTGGAAATTGCTTGTATGAATTCCCTTTAAATATGTGGAAACAGGACAAAATTGATAAGCACTACCAAAAGTGTAACACCAGTCACACTTTCATTTGTTATTTTCCTTGCCTCAAGTTCAACAATAACAGGGAAAAAAAAGATGTCATTTACCCAAAGGCACGGCAGATGTTGTCACGTTAAGAGTTTCTTAGGCAGATTGCAGCCCAATTACATGGCCAAGACTTAGCTCTAAACCCCACCATTCAATCACTCCTTCTAGCACCTCCTTCATTCTCTCTTTAGCTCTAAATTCTCCTTCTTGCTTTTGGAAACTTCAAGACAATTTTGAGAACAGAAGATTCTTGTCAAATTCTCACATTTTACTTTAAGGTAATTAATATTACCTGCGAATTACTCCCTATGTATGCCTTTAGGACACAGGACACATTAAACTTTGGGGGAAGGAAGTACACATCAGGTAAACGTGACTGGGAGCATCTGAATTTCCACAGGCTGCCTTTAAGCCTGGCTCCCTGTGTGGAGTGCTAAGGAGCCAGAGTCAGCCTTGACTCTGTCCCAACTCTACTTATTATTACAATCTCTCACCAGTTTGTAAATGAAACCTGCTGATCCCCTTTAATGGATCCTCCCAAAGATACAAAGGAGAATAAAATGTCCTGGTCAGAAAAAAAAAAAAAGCCAGTTTAATAAGCTTTAGATTGTACTTACACACAGAGAAACCTGAAGAGTTGCAATCTCATCACAGTCTACTATAATGCTATTACAACAATGCTGAAAGACATTTTTTGTAAACTAGCTAATGACCTTTTGTAGTAAACAAATTTTAGTCCAGTTGACACTTCTATATACTATTTCACCACAGTGTGGAAGAGACTACATTGAGTGTATTATTTTGGGTTTATAGATTTTGAGTATTTAAACTCCAGTCCAGCTAATCTTTGCTCTCACATTTGATCACAGATTTTAACACTCTTTCCTGATTCTATTTAGATTGCCAATTATCTGTGTGGATTTGCATTGGTGAAGGGAGGTGGACTCCATTAACAGTAACAGAAAATGAAATTCCTGAGATATTTGGGAAAAAATTAGCTAGTGAATCACAGTGTCTTAAGAAGTATCGTAAGAATAGCTATATAACTTAGGGCAAGTCATCCTATTCTCTTTCAGCTCCAGTCTATCCACTTTTTCATTTAAAATGGGGCTAAGATTCTCTGCCCTCCTTATCTTACAAATTGGCTGCAAGAGTCAAGTGTGTAAAAGAATCATGCACACAGGAAACAGCTCAGCCACTGTAATCTGATATTATTAACAAAACCCATTCATTTACCCTAGGGTTCTACTTCAAATTATTTTTTTTCTTCAGCCTTTTTACTAACTACCCTTATTCTACTCATATCCCTGACATTCCTTCCAGGACTTAAGTATTCAAAAATAAGCAAGTTCTTTGGATTTGAAAACAAGGCTAAACCCTAATTCATACCAAAGGCCTTCCTTCTTTTGATATTTTCTTTTCTACTGCTACACTCTTATAATACCTCTGCTCTTCCTAACTTGACAACCACAGTGTGGCCTCATCTAATTTCCACCCTAAAAATTCATTCTGAAATTTATTATTCCTTTGCTCTGAAAGTCATTCTTTTACCATATCCAAGTATTTAATGGGCTCTCCCTGCAGCCACCATGGACTGTGCTCCTCCACTCCTTCATGAGAGTGGCCCTGGTTATCATCTTGCTCTACAAAGCTCGTCTGAAGGGCACATTTCCTCCATGCTCATTTCCCTTCTGTGGCATTGTGGTGGAGGATGAGACATTGTTCAGCCCACCAAACCTGACATTAACGAGATTGTAGTAAGTTTGTAGGAGCAATGAGGATGGCTGATTCGTCTGAGTCCAGCCACCATCAATTACACTATTGAATAAGGGACAGCACTGTCAACGATGGGGACTGATCAAATGCTTAATTAAGTCCCTAATGAGAACTGCTTAAAGGCAGTTTCTGAATGCTTATATCAATGAAGTTACCATCCCAGCAGGATGCCTAGAGGGAGATCACAAGTACTTCTCACTTTTGAACTTAAGTGCTCTGTCCAAAATACAAGACAAATTGAAGATTTAAAAAAAAAAAAACACCCAATACTCTAAACTGGGACAGAGTATGGACTCTCATTATTGGTAGATGCAGTTTATCAAAAAAGCACTTTCATATTTCACATCTAAATGAAAGAGATGAGAGTAATGAGAGTGAGATTAATGTGAAAGGACTAATGATAGGCAACTGTCTATGGATAGTTCTTCTAAGTGGAGATGAGATCCCATAGATTGATCTGACCCCAGTTTAGTAAAGTACCCAATATATCTGCTATACATAGAGCCCTCACAGTGGACCTCTGCCCTATACTTCACCTAACTTCCCCTACCTTCTCCAGATGTGGCCTACATTTCTTGGTAGCTTCGAGTTCCTCTGACTCTACCACCCCTTGCAAAAGGAGACCTGAAGGGTGACCAGAGTGTGTTTGGGGAAAACTAGTTCAGATACAATATATTCATATAATATGGTTCAGATTCAAAAGGCTCTTACAATCCAGACACAAGGAGATATTGCTGTACTTTGGGAAACAGTGCCCCAGCCCAACAGTGGTGTATGCATAAAATCTATAGAGGCCTGAACCAGCAAGGACATGGTTGCAGAGTTGCTTATAATAGAACAGGTTTCTACAGTGGAACCACATGGCATGAGAAGCAATAGCAGTTGTAAATAGACTGATGAGAAAGTCTATTTCTTCTACACCCCTGTCCTAATTATTTTTAGACAGCTCAATCTTCCAGAGCGACTTTTTTCCATTAAGGGTAGGTGAAGACTTTAGTAATTAATTGGAAATATAGAGGCATAAGGTCATATGTTTATCCAATTTGGATATATCTAAATATAGATAGAAGTATATCTACTGGCTAAATGGTTCTTTAGGTGATATTTATATTTTCAGCTTTCATAAGCATAGACAGACATAACGATGATAGTAAAATGAAAGCATGAGAAAAACCTAAATGTGAAAGCACAAAGATTGACATAACATAAACAAAGGGCGCCGTAGTGAAGCACACTGTGTGTGGATGGTATCCACCTTCCTCACACTCATCTGTGGGACTCCTGAGTCTCACGCTCTGGTCACTTGACCATGTGTTTGGCATATTAATGAAACCTAAACATTACTAATCATGTGAGGCCATTTTGAGAATATGGTTTTATTATGCAACCTTAGAGATTATAGTTACACAATGATAAGGAAAATTAAAAGTGAAAGAACTTATTTTAATTTTTTCAGAAGTACTTGTTCTCCAAATGCACTTGGATTTATATTTTATTTATTTCTATTTTTGAACCTGTTCCAGAAAAGATTTAAGGTGACTTCCTTTGGAATTATCTATATTCACATACTAGGTTAAAATTGGACCTTCTAGATAATTGAGACCCAGTCCCCAACTGCAGGACCTCGAGTGTGGTAAGGGAAATAAGTATGCAAATGCATACTTAATAGGAAAAGAAAATGCAAAGGTCAAACAAAATAATAATCCCAGTACTTCAGGGATTCAAAGCAAGAGCAGATCTCATTTGTTTGGGGAGTTCAGCAAAATGGTCATAGAGTAGATTATGTCCAAAAAGGGCCTTAAAGGAATTGGATCTGAACAGATTAGAGAATGACGTTCTAGGCAGAAGGAAGAGCCTGGAAAACCGTGCAGAAGTGGGTGTGTTCTGGGGAGATGGGGCAGTCCATTTGAGCCAGAACATGAAGTGCACTTAAAGAAATAGAGATGAAAAAAAAAAAATAGAGATAAAGGTAGAAGGGTCAGGCGAGTACAAATGAACAGCAGGCTCATGAGTGTACATAATTTGATAAGCAATAGAAACTGAAGCTTATTGACCAGGGAAAAGATCTGATCACAACTGCCCTTAATAAAATGATTAATTCTGAGGTGTTGAAGCAAGCACTGTGGAGGGAAACAGAAGCTGCCATTTTAGGGGAGAGGTTATAAGGGCTTGAATCAGGCAATGGGACTAAAAGGAAAGGGTGAGTATAAGAATGAGCCAGAGAAATTTAATGAATGTGAGAATCTAGGAAAAGAGACAAGGACAGAGGGAATAAGATTGAATAATGGGGAGGACTGAGATAAAAGCGTGACTATGTTTTGTAAGCTATAAAGTATGGTACAAATGAATGGCTGCTGGCATCATTAATAGACACTGGTAGACTTGACAGGAAATTAGGAGGTGACCTTTGTCATAGGGAAGGTTATGTACATATTTCAGTGTCAGGAGTCAGTGAAACACCTATGTGGTAGTATCCTTAAGACAGATAAAAATGTGGTGCAGGTCTGGAATTTCAGGGAGTACCGAGGACTAGAGGGAGATTTGGATACTGGCCGCAGAAAAGTTGGGATAGAATTAGGAAAATGAAGTATATCTCTGTGGGACATGGTATAGAAAAAAGAAAAGATCCAGAAATGGTCCTTTGTGGTCTGTATTCATTTATAGCACAGAAAGGATATAGAAAACCTTAAAATGATCATTTAGAGCAGGGGCCAGCAAACTTGTTCTGTAAGTGGCCAGAAATATTTTAGGAAATATTTTTGGCTTTGCTACTCATACAGCCTTCTGTTACAACTACTGTCTGACACTGTAGTGTGAAATCAGCCATAGACACTACATACACATGGCTATGTTCCAATAATGGTTTACCTAAATAACAAGCAGAAAGCCAAATTTGTCCTGTGGTTCAGTTTGCCAATTCCTGCTTTAGACAGGAGAACCATGATAATACAGCATCTCAAAAGAGAATTTCAAAATGAATGAGGGGAATTAAATTATGTTGTAGAAAATTTCAGGAAGAATAAGGACTGAGAAAAGGCCATTTTATTTGACGATCATCAGTCATGCTCGACAGAGCACTTCCCATAAAGTTGAGGAAGAAGAAGCCTGACTGCCAAAGAGTAAAGAGCAAGTAGATGATGCAAAATGGGATGCATGTTACTGCAACTTGCCTTATGAGAACCATGGTGGGGAAAAGCAAAGAGCCACGGGAGCTAGCATTGGAGGAGGGGAAGAGGATTGAAGGATATCTTTTAGGGCCAGAGAGATTTAAGCATGTTTGTAGGTTTGTGGGACAGAGTGGGAAGAGAAAAGATACAAGCAAGAATCACTCCAAATATTTATGTCAAAATGGAAGCTTTGCATCTGGATAGAAGAATAGCAGGGAAAACCCTCAAAAGGCTTATAAATGCTTTATTTCTGTAGCTGTGCTATAAGATGCAGAAAGGGAGAGTTGTACTCTGCCAATGTAGTAGAACAGAAAGGTCAAAAGCAAGCACTGGGATCAGACTAGTTATGTTTTAATTCCAGGTCTTTCTTCCCTTACCAGAAGAGTGACCTGGCACACATCACATCACTCCTTTGAAGCAAAATGAGGGTGGTATTGACCATACTCATCTCATAAAGTTGACGTGAGGATTAAGTGACACTTAGCATAGTGCAGTTAGAAAGGGCTTAATACATATAGGAGGTGTGGTTCTTATTAAAACTCTGTCGTTAATGGCCTGAATTTTCTTGTCCACAATATGATCATAGAAACTGAAGGAGGACTGCGTCACTCATAGAAACTGAGGGAGGACTGCGTCACTCACTTCTGAATCTATGACACTGGATCCAGCGGAGACCAGTATGTAAAAGTAACCTCAGTTATAAATTAGACATGGTGAAGTTTGACTATGAGCAGGCATTTTACAAGTTTAAAAAAAAAAAAGAACAGTTCAGAAAATTCCATGACATTTCAATATAAGAATCTTAGGCTGATGAGGAAACTAGCTAAGAGGTAAATTACTCAGCAATGTCACCCCAGTAGTTGAATTCTGGGTCAATATTAGAACTTGGGCCTCCAGGGTTCTTTATAACTTCTCCACATTTGTGGAATGTTTTCTTTTTACTGGGGCTGGTAAGGAAGTGCATTGAGGGTGAGAGAAAAATATTGATTAGATCATCTGGCAAACTTTGAGTCTCATTTCCTCTGTGATGATTTTCCTATCCTTGGTAAGAATGAAGAGCAACCTAGGAAATTCATCATTTTTGGCGATGTTGTTTTTTCAGCTGAATCTCAAACCTAAATATAGATCTGACTATTCCACTTAGACATTAAATTCAAAAGTTGCTTTTTGATATAAATGATAAAAGTTAATCCCATGCTCCTCTACCTGTCTCTAGATATTGCTAGAGCTGGCTATGGGTGTATGTGTGGAGACAGGCATGGGCACACAAGAGGCCAAGACACTCCTGGTACACAGTCAAGGATTTATGCAGCTAACTAGAACTTCATTTATATCTTCCCAATTTAAATTCTATACAAGTGGAGAAAATGTAATTTGCCAGCTTGTTAGTCTCTCTGATAGATTCCCCAACAACAGACCTATATTTACTTTATCCAGTTTGCATTAGATATGAAATATAATCATTTTCTCTATACTCCCACCATCAAGTAAGTACTTAACATATGTTTCTGTTGAAGAAATTATGGTGCTCATTTCATTTCTACCACAGACTGGTGGTTTAGGGAGAAAGATTTATTTTACTGTACTACAGTGATTTTCCTGCTCTGATATTTTTCTGCTGCAATTTATATCTCAGAAAAAACATTAACAAAAATCATTAAAGCTATATCTTGTTCAATAACTTGCTGCCCTCCATAAGCAACTTTATTACAATGATATTAGAACAGTTTTCCAGCAGGAGTCAGTATTTAAACTAGGAAACTTCACCTTGAATAAACTTTGTGAAAAGGCACTCACCAGGAGAAGTAACAACATATGCCATCTAAATATGTAAAAGTTGTTGGGAGAAAACTAAAATCATCAGCTATTCCTGTAACTAGCACATGGCATGTTCCTCTGATTTGTCCTACTGGGAAAGGAAAAAAAAAAAAAAAGATCATCCTTGTTGACTCCCACTTGTGCTTATTCCACACCTTTTTTTTTTTTTAGGTACACGGGCCTCTCACTGTTGTGGCCTCTCCCGTTGTGGAGCACAGGCTCCGGACGCGCAGGCTCAGTGGCCATGGCTCACAGGCCCAGCCGCTCCGTGGCATGTGGTATCTTCCCGGACCGGGGCACGAACCCGTGTCCCCTGCATTGGCAGGCGGACTCTCAACCACTGCACCACCAGGGAAGCCCTATTCCACACCTTTTACGTGGAAGTGGCAGGCAGAGTGATCTGGGTCTCTGACTCAATGCCTAGCAATCCAATCCAATTTACAAATCCACTCCAACCTGGAAAATTAGCCACTCCAACCTGGAAAGCCAAGCATTTCCTAGTGCTTGGTTTTCACCCTTAAAGCCATGTTTACCAGGTAGAAAAGAAGATGTAAATGAGCTAGTGCCTAATATATTTATACACTATGATCATGTTATTTGAAGATAACACCTGTCTACAAAGCCCAAGAGTTTCTCAAATTTAATTCCCCTCATTAACAGCACAAGTCCACCCCTTTGTACAGGGTGATTTTGGACAAAGGCACTGGTATCAGTCAAAATGGATGCAGGCTCTAATGTTGAAGAAGAGAACTATAAGGCTGCTATGTAAGAGTTTAACCCTTTCATTACTGGATCATGGTTAAGTCCAGGGATGTCCCTTTAGACAGAAGCTCAAGGCAGGAACTTTGTTCCAACAGTACAGAAGCATTTTAACAATTCAAAGACTATAGAAATGGAATGCCAGAGCTCCTTGTGATCCTATCTTTCTTCCTTACACAGACTTCTCCCAAATACTTACCAGACAACTCCTTAATTCTGAAGGGGGAATTATTTACAATACATGCTAATCCATCTCCAATTATTATTTCTTGTTTGTATGTGGGTTTTCTCATTATACCATTGACCTAACAACAACATCCCATTAAGTTCAGGAACTGTCAGATTCAAATGGATGAATCAGCTCCGTGATACCATTGGCTCATTTCTACCTTACAGTTGCTTAAAAGTAAACACTCTGGAGTTACAGAATTATCACATTTTTGTCACCCTTAAAATTAAACAGTTAGCCCATTCTATTTCTTCTAATTTTAATAGCACCCTTTGTTTCATTATATTAGATTTTTATTCTGAATATTAGACAAAAATTCTCCTCTGGATTTTCTGGTAGGTACAGAGATCAGCAAAACTCTCTTAATATTTGTCAGCATCAATACTTTGAGATCCCCCCATTACAATTATGTCACTGAAAATCATAAGCTTCAAACAATAAAATAAAACTTTCAATAATATATACAAACTGTGTGTGTGTGTGTGTGTATATATATATATATATATATTCTATATACCTGTACTAGTTGCTTTCAAAGTTTAGATACCCAATAAAATGTTTTCCAGCTTTATTGATGTATAGTTGACATATAACATTGTATAAGTTTAACAGGTATGATGTGATGGTTTGATACACATAAATATTGGAAAATGATTACCATAATAGGTTTGGTTAACTTCTCCATCACCTTATATAATTATTTTTGTGTGTGTGTGGTGAGAACATTAAACATCTACTTTCTTAGAAACTTTAAAGTATATAATAAATTTTATTAACCATAGTCACCATGCTGTATATTAGATTCCCAGAATTTACTCATATTATAACTGGAAGCCTGTAACTTTTGACTAACATCTCCCCATTTTCCTCACTCCCGAGACCCTGGCAACCACCATTCTGTTCTCTGTTTCAATGAGTCAGGCTTCATTAGATTTCACATATAAGTGAGATTATATAGTATTTGTCTTTCTCTGACTTATTTCACTTAGCATAATGTTAATTATCTCTCTCGTTAAAACAACAGAAAGATATTCTTAGAAAATATTTCAAAAAGTGCTTTAAAATATACCCAAACCAACTGTGAGAAAAATAAAAAGAACTTAAATGTTATGAAATACTGATATGAAAAGTAAAGCCACTAAACATAAAATTAAGTCCAGCTATCTGGTAAAAAATCAGTTACAAAAGTAAATGCATGCTTCTACTACAGAGCACGATAGTATAATATGCACTATACTAGCCCATTTGACATAAGCAACCAAAATACTGGACAAAATTTGTGAAACAATAGTTCACAGAGATTACAGGACTATGATCCCTAAAAGAAGGGAAGTAACAAAGTGAGCTGTATAATCAATCTGGCTTTCTGCCCGAAGGTATTTGAGACCAACCAGGGATTAAAAACAGACATGCAACAAGGTAATATTTAAACTGTACAGAATCTAACAAAACAGACAGACAGACATGCAAAGAAGCAGTAAAATATAACCCATAACCAGGAGAAAACTTAACTGAAATAAAACCAAAATGCTAATGTGATAAAATTAGCAAACAAATAATTTAAGTATTATAAATATGTTCAATAATATAAAGAAAAACATGAACATGAGAAATAAAGCAGAAACTATAAAAATGGAGGTATGGGGCAAAAAAATGTAGTATCTGAAATGAAATTTTCACTGATGGGTTTAACAGCAAATTAGCATCGCAGAAGTAAAGTTAACTTGAAAACAGGGCAAAAGGATCCATGAATACTGAAGTACACAGAGAAAAAAAGCTATAAGAAAAAATGACAGCTTCATTGACATGTGAGACAATATTAATAGGTCTAATATATGCATAATTGGAGTTCCGGGGGGGGAAGAGGCAGGCAGAAAATATAGAGGAAAATTTATAACTTTACATGCATAGTTAAAAAGTAAAAAAAAATATAAAGTTTTAAGTCAATCACATAATCTTCTACAATAGAAATCTAGAAAAAGAAGACAAAATGAAAGCTGAAGTAAACAGTAGGGAACAATTTAAGAGCATAATCAATAAATAGCAAACAGAACAGAAGAGATAGAATCAGTAAGAACAAAGGTAGTTTCTTTGAAAAGAAATAAAAATGATAAATCTTTAGCTTAATTTATTGAAAAAGAAAAAGTAGGGGAAGAAGACATAAGTTTCCAAAATCACCAGTAAAACTGGGAGAAATTCAACATGACCCTACAGACTAAAATTACTGCAACTACCATCCCTAAAAAATACAGTAAACAACTTTATGTAAAAAACTTCAACAATTCAGATGCAATGGATATTTTTATTTATTTAACACAAAAAGTACCAGAATTATAATTTAAAAATTTGATGACCACCCCTGTCCTCCCACAGAAAAAATAAAAAGAACATCAGGCCTAGTTGGCCTCAATCAGGAATTTTATTTACTATTTAAGGAATAAATAAGCCCAATCTTACACAAAATGTTTCAGCAAATAGAGGAAGAGGAATCATATTCCAGTATTTACCCCGATAGCAAAGCCAGACAATGACAAGAAAAAATTGCAAAACTCTATTCCTTAAAAACATAGCTACAACATTCTAGTTAAAATATTAGAAAATTAATTTAAAAATACACTAAAAGTATGTTATTAAGTGATGCATATCCCATAAATGTAAGATTAATGTTTGAAAAACAAGCTAATGTAATTCACACACAGACAGAAGAAAAATAAAATTTCCTCAATAGAGGCAGAGAAAGCATTTGACATAGTTCAACAATCATTCATGATAAAAAAAAAAAAAGAGCCACATAAAAAAATTAGAAATTAAAAAAAGTGTTTCTCAACCTGATTAAGGGCAACTACAGGTTACTATAAGAATCTACCATTAATATGAAACTTAATGGTGAAATAATTAACATTTTCCGCCCCAAATCAAAACAAGGCAAGAATGCAAGCTCTCATCTTTCCCAATTAATATTCTATTTGAGGATCTACACAGTGCGATAAGGCAAGAAAAAGAAATAAAACACGTATTACTCAGCAAGAGGATAGCTATTTTTATTTTCAGTTGACTTAATTGTGAATAAATAAATCCTAAAGCATCTACAAAAGGACAAAACAAAACTCCACTAGAACTACAAATTTAATATGGCAAGATCACAGGATAAAAACTCACTATGTAAAAATTAATTATATTTCTATATACTAGAAATGAACAATTGGAAAATAAAATACAAAATTAACAAAGCAATACAATTTACATTAACATCAAAAATATGAAATGCTGAGGAATAAATTAACCAAAAGATAGGTAAGGTCCCTATATCAAAATGAAAACACATAGCTATAATTTAAGAAAAACCTATGTAAATAGTCATGTCATGTTTATTGAAGAGTCCATATTATAAAAACAAAATTGTTCACAAGAACTGTTTTTGTTTGTTTTTTATTGTTATTTTAAAAATTAATTATTATTATTTTTTTGTCTGCATTGGGTCTTCGTTGCTGTGCACAGGCTTTCTCTAGTTGCAGCAAGGGGGGCTACTCTTCGTTGCAGTGCATGGGCTTCTCATTGCAGTGGCTTCTCTTGTTGCAGAGCACAGAATCTAGGTGCATGGGCTTCAGTAGTTGTAGCACACAGGCTCAGTAGTTGTGGCTCGTGGGCTTAATTGTTCTTCATCATGTGGGATCTTCCCGGACCCAGGGCTTGAACCTGTGTCCCCTGCATTGGCAGGCAGATTCTTAACTACTGCACCACCAGGGAAGTCCTGTTTTTTTTTTTTTTTTTTTAAAGATAAACAAAACAGATAAGCCTTTAGCCAGGCTTATCAAAAAGAAAGGAGAGAGAACCCAATCTTTAAAAGTGTGAAATGAAAGAGGAGAAATAACAACTGATATCACAGAGATATAAAATATCACAAATGAATACTTATTGGACAACCCAGAAGAAATGGATTAATTTCTAGAAACACACAATCTTCCAAGACTGCATCAGGAAGAAATAAACAATCTGAACATTTGAATAGACTGATCAATCACTATTAGTGAAATTGAATTTGTAATTAAAAAAAAAAAAAAAAACTCCCAGCAAAAAATATTCCAGGATCTGAGAACTTCACAGAGGAATTAAACCAAACTCCTCAGGGGAATTAAGAAGAGCTAATACCTATCCTTCTCAAACTATTCCAGAAAATTGAAGAGGAAGGAAAACTACCAAATTCATTCTATGAGGTCACAATTACCCTGATACCAGAACCAGACAAAGCTATTACAAAAATAGAAAATTACACTCCAATATCTCTGATGAGTATAGATGCAAAACTCTTCAACACAATATTAGCAAACCACATTCAACAATATATGAAAAGGATCATTCACCATGATCAAGTGGGATTTATTCCAGGCATGCAAGGATGTTTCAATATTTGCAAATCAATCAATGTGATGCACAACATTAGCAAAAGGAAGGATAAAAATCACATGATGATCTCAATAGACACAAAAAAGCATTTAACAAATTTCAACATCCATTCATGATAAAGCCTTTCATCACAGTTGGTATAGAGGGATCATATATAAACATAATAGAGGTCATTATGACAAACCCACAGCATACTTAATGATGAAAAGAAGAAAGTATTTTCTCTAAAATTAGGAACAAGATAAGGATGCTCACTCTCACCACTTCTATTTAACATAGTATTGGAAGTTGTAACAACAGCAACTGAACAAGGAAAAGAAAAAGGCAGCCAAATTGGAAGGGAAGAAGAGGAAGCAAGAAAACAATCCTGTTTAAAATCACATCAAAAAGAGTAATATACTTAGGAATAAACTTAACCAAGGAGGTGAAAGACCTATACTCTGAAAACTGTAAAAATTAATGAAGAAATTTGAAAATGATACAAATAAATGGAAAGTTATCCCATATTCTTAGATTGGAAGAATACTGTTAAAATGTTCATAACTCAAAGTAATCTACAGATTTAGTGTGACCCCTATCAAAAAAAAAATGACATTTTCCACAGAACTAGAACAAATAATTCTAAAATTTATATGGAAGAACAGAAGACCCTGAATAGCCAAAGCAATTTTGAGAAAAAAGAACTAAATTGGAGGTATTACACCCCTGACTTCAGACAATACTACAGAGCTGCAGTAATCAAAACAGCAAGGTACTGGCACAAAAACAGACACAGAGATTTATGAAACAGAATAGAGGGCCCAGAAATAAACCCATACACTTATGGTCAATTAATATATGACAAAGGAGCCAGGAATACACAACAGGGAAAAGATGTCTCTTCAATAAATGGTGCTGGGAAAACCGGATAGCTACATGTAAAAGAATAAAATTAGAATATTTTCTCACCCCATGTATAAAAATAAACTCAAAGTGGATTAAAGACTAAATGTAAGACTGGAAACTATAAAACACCTAGAAGAAAACATAGGCAAAATAGTCTTTGACATAAATTGTAGTAATTTTTTTTAATGTTGTCTAAGGCAAAGGAAATAAAAGCAAAAATAACAAATAGAACATATTTAAACTTAAAAACTTTTGCAAAGCAAAGGAAACCATCAACAAAATGAAAAGACAACCTACAGAAAGAGAGAAAATATTTGCCAATGATATGACAGATAAGGGGTTAATAACCAAAATATATAAGCAGCTCATACAAAGCCAAACAATCCAATTAAAAATGGGCAGAAAACCTGAATAGATATATTTCCAAGTAAGACAGACAGATGGCCACAGGTACATGAAAAGATGCTTAATATCACTAATTGTCAGAGAAATAAAAAAAACAAAAATGAAATACTATCACATCACACCTGTCAGAATGCCTATCATCAAAAAAACCACAAATACAAATGTTGGTGAGGATGTGGAGAGAAGGGAATTTTGTTCACTGTTGGTGGATATGTAAATTGGTGCAGTCACTATGAAAAACAGTATGAAGTTTCCTCAAAAAACTAAAAACAGAATTACTATATGATCCAGCCATGCCACCCATGGATTTATATCCCAAGAAAATGAAAGCACTAATTGGAAAAGATACATGCACCCTAATGTTCATAGCAGCATTATTTACAATAGCCAAGGTATGGAAGCAATGTAAGTGTCCATCAACATATGAATGGATAAAGAAGAAGTGGTATTTATATACAAGGGATTACTTCTCAGCCATAGAAAAGAATGAAAGTTTTTCTTTTGCAACAATGTGGATAGACCTGGAGGTATTATGCTTAGTGAAATAAGTCAGACAGAGAAAGACAAATACTGTCATGTATCACTTATATGTGGAATCTAAAATATTAAACAAACAAATGAATATAACATAACAGAAATAGACACACAGATACAGAGCACAAGCTAGTGGTTACCAGTGGGGAGAGGAAAAGGAAGAGGAGCAAGACACAGGTAAAGGATTAAGATGTACAAACTACTATGAGAAGCCCACAATGAAGAGTAGCTCTCCACTCACCACAACTAGAGAAAGCCCAGCCACAGCAAAGAAAACCCAGTGCAGCCAAAGAAAAAAAAAATACTATGTATAAAATACTATACTATGTATAAAATACTATGTATAAAATAAGCTACAAGAATATATTGTATAGCACAGGGATTATAGCCAATATTTTACAGTTAAATAAAGTATAATCTATAAAAATATTGAACCACGGGCTTCCCTGGTGGCACAGTGGTTGAGAGTCCGCCTGTCGATGCAGGGGACACGGGTTCGTGCCCCAGTCCGGGAGGATCCCACGTGTTGAGGAGCGGCTGGGTCCGTGGGCCATGGCCACTGGGCCTGCGCGTCCGGAGCCTGTGCTCTGCGGTGGGAGAGGCCACAACAATGAGAGGCCCACGTACCACAAAAAATAACTATATATATATATTGAATCACTATGTTATACACCTGAAACTAATATAATACTGTAAGTCAACTATACTTCAGTGAAAAAAATGTAAAATAATAAAAAAAAGATCCAGTAACTTAGCTGGACTGCTGTAAATGAAAACATTTTGTACAGGGGTGTATTGCTTCATTTTTTTTACTGTGTTATTTTCAAGACACATTGTTTTAAAGCGTTTTATAGGTAACAACTAGTAGAATTAAAGACAATCTATACCTTCCACATACCTGAAGGTAAGAGCAAATAGATGATAATCCACAGAGCAAAAGTGAAAAATAAAATGACCATTAAGTTTTAGAGAGTAATAGCAAGACAGCATAATTATAGAAGCTTAACTATCAGCTATATCAGCTATTACTTGTAACTATGAATGAAAATTATTTTGGTTTTGACATAGAAATTTGAAAATTAATTATTTCAAATACTATTTGAAATACACGTATGATAAAAGCAGGAGAAAAACTAAATATGTACAGTATGTCCACATTTTATTGTAGTACTCGTTCTCTTTTTTAAAAGATCTCCCATGAAATATAACCTGGATAAATGAAGAGTAAGATTGTAAGCAATTATCTTCTTTATACTTTTCTACAGTAATTATTTTTATAAGTATGAAAGACAACAAGAATTGTGTTGACATTAAATGCCCTCACTTTTTGCCTAGGACAGCACTGTAGCAAATCCAGAAACACATTTTCACATCTGAGATATAAATAATTTCACAAGATGGAAATAGAATTTTTCTTTTGCATACAGAAAGAAAAATCTTTTAAATTTGAAATTTAAAACACTGTCAAACTTTTTTTTTTCTAATGTTAAATGTCAAGGAAAGCAATTTAGAAAACCCTGTCTCTGTAGTTCTGAAAGAGTCCTGCAACTTAGATTTGCTAAATAAGTTGCCCTGTGCTCACTATATGTACTTCTGATTCCATACCTCCCTCATATCCTCTTCCCTGTTGGAATTCAAATACCTTTTTCTAAAAGTACTTTATGGTTCTGATGAACCTAAGGGCAGGACAGGAATAAAGATGCAGATGTAGAGAATGGACTTGAGGACATGGGGAGGGGGAAGGGTAAGCTGGGATGATGAAGTGAGAGAGTAGCATTGACATATATACACTACCAAATGTAAAATAGCTAGTGGGAAGCAGCCGCATAGCACAGGGAGATCAGCTTAGTGCTTTGTGACCACCTAGAGGGGTGGGACAGGGAGGGTGGGAGGAAGGTGCAAGAGGGAGAGGATATGAGGATATATGTATACATATAACTGATTCACTTTGTTATATAGCAGAAACTAACACAACATTGTAAAGCAATTATACTCCAATAAACATGTTAGAAAATATAAAAGAAATAAAAGTACTTTGCCTCCATAGCTTCTTGTGACAGGCAGAGGTCTGTTTAAAAATGTAGAGTAGCTTCATAGCAGCAAAGAAATGTAGTAGAAGTCCTCCTGAAATTAAGTCGTAACTCTATTTCATTAAAGGATCGTGGTAGGCAGTTAATTTCTCTTTAGTATTGCACTGAAGTCCATTAAGAGAACTTCTCTAATTGTGGGAATTGATTAGAATGCTTTGGAGCATTCTGGATACCTTGATAGTCAGAAGGCAGCAGGATAAGTGTTAACGGTGAAGCTGATAGACATTTATCCCTATAGCTAAAGGAATGGTATTTGATAGTCATATTTAAATATTACTATTATATAGATAGTTGTATTAATATCTTAAAGCTATTCCCCTCCCCCACATCAATACATTAAGTGTGATAGGCACTTTTCTGTATTAAAGGTAGAAAATTAACTCCACTTTCCTTCTCCCAATGTTTAAAGTTATTTAATAATATTTCCTCTCTTGATATTCCAACTTTTTAATGTGGTAATAGAAAGGGGAATAAAAGACTAGAGCAGAAATAGTAGAAAGATCATCATAGGTTTAAAGTTCAAGATGGCTTGCTTAGCACACTATCTTCCCAAAGAACTATAAAAATGACAAAAGGAATATATAACAACAAAAATAAAATCTTACAGTTTGAGAAAGCTAATACAGTGGTACCACTTCCAAACATACCATATATTATAAGTTGCAGGAAGGTATAATGAAGATAAAGAAAAATTGATAATGTAAACCCACAGGTCTGGGGAGAAAAATCTATAACCCCTGTCAGAAGAGAGAACTTCAAAAAGTGAAATTTTTAGGCATAATCCTAGACTAAGTACAACCTCAGCAACATCAGCCCCAACCACTGTTAACCCACAACTAGAGTATGATAATCCACATAAGGAAGCACTGGCTATTCACCTTTCTCTAATAAACCATCAGGCTAATCTATCACATCTCACATTCCTATTTACCTCATCACTTCCAAAAAATCTGTTATCCAGATCATCCACTAACTCTCATCCCTATACTGCAGTGTCAGTGTACATGCCCTAAAAGGTTGACTTAATAACAATCTACAATTCCCCAAATCTTTCAGTGTGTCTTCTGCTGTTCCTGATCTAAAATAAGCGACCATTCCTATTACCTCAAGCTCCTCTCTAAATACACCCTTCACCTCCTTGCCTTGAAGAAAACGTGGAAGTCTCCTGAGCCCATCATGTCTGCTGACACCCTCCCAAGACAGGCTTCAGGAAAAACATGTGAGTAGATATCCTCCTTAACACTTGAACACAACTATTTCTCCTTCCTCCTTTCCAAAACCAAGCTCCTTTGAAGTATAGTCATTTCTCATTATTTGTGATTAGTTATGTTCTATAAAGTTACTGTCAAATGCTGAGTCAGCAACTGCTGAACTACTGTGCCTAGGGGAAATTTGGGGTTAGGTTCCTATGAGTCTCTGGTCACATTTTCATTTCAAATTAAGAAAATTAAATAGATGTACAAAATAGCAGAAAGCAGAGAATTGAGAATCAAATTAATAAACTAGAAAAATGAATTGAAATATTTACTCAGAATGTGATCCCATGGGCACAAAGATGAAAAAATATGGAAGAACAGATAACAGAATAGAAAATAAATACAGATTCCAATAACTATCTTATGATTTCCATAAGTCAACCACAGGGGAGGAAATAATATGAAAAAACATATCTAAACAAAATAAAAGCTCACATCTTCAGATTTAAAGGCAATATTAACAGATAATCATGAGTAATGAGAAGCTATGAAAGTTAGAAACACCTCAGTGAAAGTCCAGAGTTCCAAACATAAAAAGAAGATAATAAATTCATCTGGAGAAAAATTGGTTATCTATAAAGGAACAAAAATCAGTTGACATAAGTCATGCAAAAATTAGTAAACAGAAACCTCAATTAAATACAGTCAGGAGACCAGAAAGAGGACCCCTTACTCCCTGTGATAATAGCAGAGCCCAACAGGAAGTATAAAAACTCCTTTTTTTTCCAGGAAGGTCTCAACCAATGAAAATACATGGACTTTTTGCTTACTAGAGCCTTCCCAAATTCCTTTTTCCCCTCTATAAAAGTATTCTCCTTCCCTTTCTGCAGGGGAGCTTGCATGGGATACACCATGATTGCAGACCCTGAATTTCAATTCTCCCTTGATACCAAATAAACTCATTGCTGGAGAAGTACCTGGCAGTCTTTTGTTTCAGGTCAATAGTCTTTTTATTTGGAGAAAAAAGAATGTTAGAAAACAGTGAGCCAATGTCTTGAAAATACTGAGGGAAAATAATAGCAGGTAGCCTCTAAGATGGCCTCCACTGATCCCCATGTGCTATTCATCATGCTCTTCTCTAACTGCCCTCTCTTTGAGTGTGAACTGGACTTAGTGAATCACTTCTAACACACAGAACACAGATGTAACAGAATGTCACTTTTACGATTAGGTTAAAGACTTTGCCATCTGTTTTAGGGGCAGTCTCTTTCCTTTTCATGTGCCCTTGCTCTGAGAGAAGCCAGCTTCCATTCTGTGAGATGCCCTATGGAAAGATTCATTTAGCAAGGAAAGAAAGGAGGCTTCCAGCCAAGAGCCAGAATTGAACCTGCCAACAACCACATCATTGAGCTTGGAATTGAATCATTCCCTTAGTGATGCCTTTTGATGTAACGACAGCCCAAGCTGCCAGTTTCATTATAACCTCTTCAGTGACTCTGAGCCAGAGGAAACCAGTGAATTAACACCCATATTCCTGACTCAGAGAAACTGTGAAAAACAAATGTTTGTTGTTTTAAGCCCCAAAGTTTAGTGGTGATTTGTTATGGAGAAATAAATAACTAACAGGCATTCCAGTGTGTTTGCAAAATAAAAACATTTTAGAAAAAAGAATTCAAAACCACAAAAATTCTGAAAGAATTATTAAGGATGTGTTCCAGTCAAATGAAAAATTAATCTAAGAAAGACTTGAGAAACTAAATATAATAATAAATTTTTTAACAAAATAAGATATAGATAATTCTAAGCAACTGTCTGGAGTTGTGAAACCTAATTGTTAAGAAATAACTTATAAGGAATTAGAATTATAATAAAACAATAAGAACATTCTAGAGCTTAAATCCCAGTGTTTTCAAGGAAACAGAATATACACGGTGGGGGCCAAGAAAGTACAAGAGTGCTAAGAAGTTTATCTTCTTCAGGAGAAATTATATAGCTTCATCAATTATCTATATTCATCAAATATATAATACTTGTTTAAAATGAAATAATAACCATGAGAAAAATGCAAATATGATTTATAACCATGAGGTGGGGAAAGAGATAGAGAAAACTTATCATTACAGCTAAAGAGAGGAAAGACGGGGAATACTAGAAAAGAAAACATTAAAAAACATTTAAGAAATAACAATACTACAAAGCCACAGTAAACAAAACAGCGTGGTATTGGCACAAAAACAGACATATGGGTCAATGGAACAGAATAGAAAGCCCAGAGATAAACCCACACACCTACGGTCAATTACTCTTCAACAAAGAAGGCAAGAATATATAATGGTAGAAAGAGAGTCTCTTCAGCAAGTGGTGCTGGGAAAGTTTGACAGCTTTATGTAAATCAATGAAGTTAGAACACACCCTCACATCATACACAAAAATAAACTCAAAATGGCTTAAAGACTTAAATATAAGACATGACACGATAAAACTCCTAGAAGAGATCATAGGCAAAACGTTCGCTGACATAAATTGTACCAGTGTTTTCTTAGGTCAGTCTCCCAAGGCAATAGAAATAAAAACAAAAATAAATAAATGTGGCCTAATCAAACTTACAAGCTTTTGTATAGCAAAGGAAACCATAAACAAGATGAAAAGACCACTTACAGAATGGAAGAAAACATTTACAAACAATGCAACTAACAAGGGCTTAATTTCCCAAATATGCAAACAGCTCATAAAACTCAACAACAAAAAACAAACAAAGAAATTGAAAAATGGGCAGAAGACCTAAATAGACATTTCTCCAAAGAACACATACAGATGGGGACTTCCCTAGTGGTGCACTGGTTAAGAATTCATCTGCCAATGCAGGGGACATGGGTTTGAGCCCTGGTTCAGGAAGATCCCACATGCCATGGAGCAACTAAGCCTGTGTGCCACAACTACTGAACCTGTGCTCTAGAGCCCATGAGCCACAACTACTGAGCCCATGTGCCACAACTACTGAAGCCTGCATACCTAGAGCCCATGCTCTGCAACAAGAGAAGCCACTGCAATGAGAATTTCAAGCACCACAACAAAGAGCAGCCCCTGCTCACCGCAACTAGAGAAAGCCCACGCACAGCAGTGAAGACCCAATGCAGCCAAAAATAAATAAATTTATATATATATATATATATATATAAAAGAACACATACAGATGACCAAGAGGCACATGAAAAGATGCTCAACATTTCTAATTATTAGAGAAATGCAAATTAAAACTACAATGAGGTACCACCTCATACTGGTCAGAATGGCCACCATTAAAAAGTCTACAAATAACAAATGCTGGACAGGGTGTGGAGAAAAGGGAACCCTCCTATACTGCTGGTGGGAATGTAAATTGGTGTAGTCATTACAGAAAACAGTATGGAGCTTCCTCACAAAACTAAAAATAGAATTACTATATGATCCAGCAATCCCTCTCCTGGAAGTATATCAGACAAAACTATAATTCAAAAAGATGCATGCACCCCTATGTCCATAGCAACACTATTTAAAATAGCCAAGGCATGGAAACAACCTAAATGTCCATCATCATTAATGGATAAAGAATATTTGGTACATATATACAATGGAATAATACTCAACCTTAAAAAAGAATGAAATAATGCCATTTGCAGCAACATGGCTGGAACTAGAGGTTATCATACTAAGTGAAGTAAGTCAGAAAGGGAAAGACAAATATCATATGATATCACTTATATGTGGTGAAATCAGTATCAGAATTATACACTATAGAAAAATTAAAGACAATATGTTATCCATAGGCTAAAATCTACGGTACACCTTAATTGACATTCAAAAGAAATCATATAGACTTAATGTAATTATTAGAAATTAAGAAAAATCAAAAGTAAATAAAATATTCAATTTAAAACCAGGAATATAGATAACATAGATAACATAGATAACAATATGTTATCCATAGGCTAAAATCTAGGGTACACCTTAATTGACATTCAAAAGAAATCATATAGACTTAATGTAATTATTAGAAATTAAGAAAAATCAAAAGTAAATAAAATATTCAATTTAAAACCAGGAATATAGACAACTAAATATCTCTTAATAAGTAAAAAGAAGTAACAAAGATAAAAGCAGAAGTTGATCATATTCAGTGTTGACTAGAGTATGAAGAAACAGGATTTTATACTTTTAAGGCTTCAGATTGTTAAAGACTTTTGGGAGGGCAACTGAGAAAAATCTATTAAAATTTCCAATTTATATACTTATATATTTTTGGAAACCATCCTATATTTTTAGTCACCCTTGTCCCAACAAAATAATGGGAGGCTTCTCATTCCAACATTATTTTTAACAGCAACATTTGGAAAAGATATTAATACCCATCAATAACAGCCTGATTAAATAAACTATATTATCTTCATGTATAAAATATTTTGTAGCAGTCAAACAAGTGATTGCTCTCTGTTCTGACAGAAATACCAGAAATTTATTATTAAATGTAAAAAGTATGCAGCAAACAGTATTTGTAATATGGTACCATTTTACATGTTTTAAATAATATGTACATGTTAAGCGTCTAAAACTATCCTCATATGAAAATTTAGAAGAATATGTACCAAACAGTAAACAGATGTTACCCGTGAGATAGGGAACTAGGGGATGTACAGGCATACATTGGAGATACTGCAGGATTGGCTCCAGACCACTGCAATAAAGCGATTATCACAATAAAGTAAGCCTCATGAATTTTGGGGGTTCTCAGTGCATATAAAAGTTATCTTTACACTATACTGTAGTCTATTAAGTGTGCCAGAGCATTATGTCTATTAAAAAATGTATGTACCCTAATTAAAAAAAATGCTGTTGGAAAACATGATGCTGAAAGACTTGCTTGATGGAGGGTTGCCATAAACCTTCAATTTGTTAAAAACACATTATATGTGAATCACAATAAAGCAAAGCACAATAAAATGAGGTATGCCTATACTGAGGTAATTGAATCTTCTCTTTTAAACCATAAACTATGCTTAACTTTTTTTTAACATCTTTAATGGGTTATAATTTCTTTACAATGTTGTGTTAGTTTCTGCTGTATAACAAAGTGAATCAGCTATATGTATACATATATCCCCATATCCCCTCTCTCTTGCATCTCTCACCCCTATCCCATCCCTCTAGTTGGTCACAAAGCACTGAGCTGATCTCTCATTGCTATGCAGCTGCTTCCCACTAGCTATCTATTTTGCATTTGGTAGTACTATATATATGTCAAGCTACTATCTCACTTTGTTCCAGCTTAACTTTCCCCCTCCCTGTGCCCTCAAGTCCATTCTCTACGTCTGCATCTTTATTCCTGTCCTGCTCCTAGGTTCATCAGAACCATTTTTTTAAGATTCCTTATATATGTGATAGAATACAGTATTTGTTTTTCTCTTTCTGACTTATCTTACTCTGTATGACAGACTCTATGTCCATCCACCTCACTACAAACAACTCAATTTCGTTTAATTTATGGCTGAGTAATATCCCATTGTATATATGTGCCATGTCTTTTTATCCATTCATATGTCAATGGACACTTAGGTTGCTTCCATGTCCTGGCTATTGTAAATAGTTCTGCAATGAACATTGTGGTATGTGACTCTTTTTGGACTATGCTTTTCTCAGGGTATATGCCCAGTAGTGGGATTACTGGGTCATATGGTAGTTCTATTTTTAGTTTTTTAAGGAACCTCCATACTGTTCCCCATAGTGGCTGTATCAATTTACATTTCCACCAACAATGCAGAAGGGTTCCCTTTTCTCCACACCCTCTCCAGCTTTTATTGTCTGCAGATATTTTGATGATGGTCAGTCTGACTGGTGTGAGGTGATACCTCATTGTAGATTTGATTTGCATTTCTCTAATAATTAGTGATGCTGAGCATCCTTTCATGTGTTTGTTGGCAATCTGTATATCTTCTTTGGGGAAATGTCGCTTTAGGTCTTCTGCCAATTTTTGGATTGGGTGGTTTGTTTATTGATATTGAGCTGCACGAGCTGCTTGTATATTTTGGAGATTAATCCTTTGTCAGTTGTTTAATTTGCAAATATTTTCTCCCATTCTGAGGGTTGTCTTTGCATTGTGTTTATGGTTTCCTTTGCTGTGCAAAAGCTTTTAAGTTATATTAGGTCCCATTTATTTATTTTTGTTTTTATTTCCATTTCTCTGGGAGGTGGGTCAAAAAGGATTTTGCTGTGATTTACGTCACAGAGTGTTCTGCCTATGTTTTCCTCTAAGAGTTTTATAGTGTTTGGCCTTACATTTAGGTCTTTAATTCATCTTGAGTTTATTTTTATGTATGGTGTTAGGGAGTGTTCTAATTTCATTATTTTATATGTAGCAGTCCAGTTTTCCCAGCACCACTTATTGAAGAGGCTGTTTATTCTCCATTGTATATTCTTGCCTCCTTTATCAAGATAAGGTGACCATATGTGCATGGGTTTATCTCTGGGCTTTCTATCCTGTTCCATTGATCTATATTTCTGTTTTAGTGCCAGTACCATACTGTCTTGGTTACTGTAGCTTTGCAGTACAGTCTGAAGTCAGGGAGCCTGATTCGTCCAGCTCTGTTTTTCTTTCTCAAGATTGCTTTGGCTATTCGGGGTCTTTTGTGTCTCCATACACTTTGTGAAATTTCTGGTACTTGTTCTGTGAAAAAATGCCATTGGTAGTTTGATAGGGATTGCATTGAATCTGTAGATTGCTTTGGGTAGTATAGTCATTTTCACAATGTTGATTCTTCCAATCCAAAAACATGGTATATCACTCCATGTATTTGTATCAACTTTAATTTCTTTCATCAGTTTGTCATAGTTTTCTGCATACAGATCTTTTGTCTCCTTAGGTAGGCTTATTCCTAGATATTTTACTCTTTTTGTTGCAATGGTAAATGGGAGTGTCTCCTTAAATTCTCTTTCCGATTTTCCATCATTAGTGTAAAGGAATGCAAGAGATTTCTGTGCATTAATTTTGTATCCTGGTATTTTACCAAATTCATTGTATAGCTCTAGTAGTTTTCCCGTAGCATCTTTAGGCTTCTCAATGTATAGTATCGTGTCATCTGCAAACAGTGACACTTTTACTTCTTCTTTTCTGATTTGGATTCCTTTTATTTCTTTTTCTTCTCTGATTGCTGTGGCTAAAACTTCCAAAACTATGTTGAATAAGAGTGGTAAGTGTGGACAACCTTGTCTTGTTTCTGTTCTTAGAAGAAATGGTTTCAGTTTTTCACCATCGAGAACCATGTTGGCTGTGGCTTTCTCATATATGGCCTTTGTTATGTTGAGGTAAGTTTCCTCTATGCCCACTTTCTGGAGGATTTTTATCATAAATGGGTGTTGAAGTTTGTCAAAAGCTTTTTTTGCATCTACTGAGATGATCATACAGTTTTTCTCCTTCAAACTGTTAATATGGTTTATCACATTTATTGATTTGCATATATTGAAATATCTTTGCATTCCTGGGATAAACCCCACGTGATCATGGTGTATGATCCTTTAATGTGCTGTTGGATTTTGTTTGCTAGTATTTTGTTGAGGATTTTTGCATCTATGTTCATCAGTGATATTGACCTGTAGATTTCTTTCTTTCCTGACATCTTTATCTGGTTTTGGTATCAGGGTGATGGTAGCCTCATAGAATTAGTTTGGGAGTGTTCCTGCATCTGCTATATTTTGGAAGAGTTTGAGAAGGATAGGTGTTAGCTCTTCTCTAAATGTTTGATAGAATTTGCCTGTGAAGCCATCTGGTCCTGGGCTTCTGTTTCTTGGAAGATTTTTAATCACAGTTTCAATTTCAGTGCTTGTGATTGGTCTGTTTATATTTTCTATTTCTTCCTTGTTCGGACTCAGAAGGTGGTACTTTTCTAAAAATTTGTCCATTTCTTTCAGGTTTTCCATTTTATTGGCATATAGTTGCTAGTAGTAATCTCTCACAATCCTTTGTATTTCTGCAGTGTCAGTTGTTGCTTCTCCTTTTTCATTTCTAATTCTGTTGATTTGAGTCTTCTCCCTTTTCTTCTTGATGAGTCTGGCTAATGGTTTATCAGTCTTGTTTATCTTCTCAAAGAATCAGTTTTTAGTTTTATTGATCTTAGCTATTGTTTCCTTCATTTCTTTTTCATTTATTTCTGATCTGATCTTTATGATTTCTTTTTGTTGTTGTTGTTCTTCTTTCTCTAATTGCTTTAGGTGTAAGGTTAGGTTGTTTATTTGAGATGTTTCTTGTTTCTTGAGGTAGGATTGTATTGCTATAAACTTCCCTCTTAGAAATGCATTCGCTGTATCCCATAGATTTTGGGTCATCATGTTTTCATTATCATTTGTTTCTAGGTATTTTTGATTTCCACTTTGATTTCTTCAGTGATCTCTTGGTTATTTAATAGTGTATTGTTTAGCCTCATGAATTTGTACTTTTTACAGATTTTTCCTGTTATTGATATCTAATCTCATAGCTGTGGTCAGAAAAGTTACTTGATACAATTTCAATTTTCTTAAATTTACCAAGGCTTGATTTGTGACCCAAGATATGATCTATCCTGTAGAATGTTCCATGAGCACTTGAGAAGAAAGTGTATTCTGTTGTTTTTGGATGGAATGTCCTATAAATATCAATTAAGTCCAACTTGTTTAATGTGTCATTTAAAGCTTTTGTTTACTTATTTAATTTCATTTTGGATGATCTGTCCATTGTTGAAAGGGGTGTTAAAGTCCCCTAATATGATTGTGTGACTATCAATTTTCTCTTTTATGGCTGTTAGCATTTGCCTTATGTATTGATGTGCTCCTATGTTGGGTGCATAAATACTTACAATTGTTATATCTTCTTCTTGGATTGATCCATTGATCATTATGTAGTGTCCTTCTTTGTCTCTTGTAATAGTCTTTATTTTAAAGTCTATTTTGTCTGATATGAGAATTGCTATTCCAGCTTCTTTTGGTTTCCATTTGCATGGAATATCTTTTTCCAGCCCCTCACTTTCAGTCTGTATGTGTCCCTAGGTCTGAAGTAGGTCTCTTGTAGACAGCATATATATGGGTCTTGTTATTGTATCCATTTAGCCAATCTGTCTTTTTCTTGGAGCATTTAATCCATTTACATTTAAGGTAATTATTGATATGCATGTTCCTACTCCCATTTTCTTAATTGTTTTGGGTTTGTTATTGTAGATCTTTTCCTTCTCTTGTGTTTCCTGCCTAGAGAAGTTCCTTTAGCATTTGTTGTAAAGCTGGTTTGGTGGTGCTGAATTCTCTTAGCTTTTGCTTGTCTGTAAAGCTTTTGATTTCTCCATCAAACCTGAATGAGATTCTTGCTGGGTAGAGTAATCTTGGTTGTAGGTTTTTCCTTTTCCTCACTTTAAATATGTCCTGGCACTCCCTTCTTGCTTACAGAGTTTGTCCTGAATGATCAGCTGTTAACCTAATTGGGATTCCCTTGTATGTTATTTGTTGGTTTTCCCTTGCTGCTTTTAATATGTTTTTCTTTGAATTTACTTTTTGATTGATTAATGTGTGTCCTTGAATGTTCCTCCTTGGATTTATCCTTTATGGGACTCTCTGCACTTCCTGGACTTGACTATTTCCTTTCCCATATTTGGGAAGTTTTCAACTATAACCTCTTCAAATATTTTCTCAGTCCCTTTTTCTTCTCTTCTTCTTCTGGGACCCCTGTAATTTGAATGTTGGTGTGTTTAATGTTGTCCCAGAGGTCACTGAGAATGTACTCAATTCTTTTCATCTTTTTTAAAATTCTGCTCTACAGTAGTTATTTCCAGTATTTTATCTTCCAGGTCACTTATCCATTTTTCTGCCTCAGTTATTCTGCTATTGATTCCTTCTAGAGAATTTTCAATTTATTATGCTGTTCATCATTGTTTGTTTGCTCTTTAGTTCTTCTAGCTCCTTGTTAAACGTTTCTTTTATTTTTTCCATTTCCATTTCTTTCTATTTCCAAGATTTTGGGTCATCTTTACTATCATTGCTCTGAATTCTTTTTCAGGTAGGCTGCCTTTTTCCTCTTCATTTGTTTGTTCTGGTAGATTTTTACCTAGCTCCTTCATCCACTGTGTATTTCTCTGTCTTCACATTTTCATTAACTTACTGTGTTTGGGGTCTCCTTTCTTCAGGCTGCAGGTTTGTAGTTCCCATTGTTTTTGGTGTCTGCCCCAGTAGGTAATGTTGGTTCAGTGGGTTGTGTAGTCTTCCTCGTGGAGGGGACTGGTGTCTGTGTTCTGGCGGATGAGGCTGGATCTTGTCTTTCTGTTGGGCAGTACCATGTCCAGTGGTATGTTTTGGGGTGTCTGTGAACTTATTATGATTTTAGGCAGCCTCTACACTAATGCGTGGTGCTGTGTTCCTGTCTTGCTAGTTGTTTGGCATAGGGTGTCCAGCACTGTAGCTTGCTGGTCATTGAGTAGAGCTTGGTCTTAGTGTTGAGATGGAGATCTCTGGGAGAGCTTCCGCCATTTGATATCACATGGGGCCAGCAGGTCTCTGCTTGACCAATGTCCTTCACTTGGCTCTCTCACCTCAGTGGCTCGGGCCTGACACCCGGCCAAAGCACCAAGACCCTGTCTGCCACACAGCTCAGAAGAAAAGGGAGAAGGAAGGAAGGAAGCAAGGAAGGAAGGAAGGAAGGTGGGAGGGAAGGAAGGAAGGTGGGAGGGAAGGAAGGAAGGTGGGAGGGAAGGA
>NW_021703778.1:135653206-135694812 GCF_005190385.1 Monodon monoceros
GGAAGGAAGGAAGGAAGGAAGGAAGGAAGGAAGGAAGGAAGGAAGGAAGGAAGTTATTAAAATAAAAATTTAAAAATATTATTAAGGGGCTTCCCTGGTGGTGCAGTGGTTGAGAGTCCGCCTGCCAATGCAGAGGACATGGGTTCGTGCCCTGGTCCAGGAGGATCCCACATGCCACAGAGCACCTAGGCCCATGAGCCATGACCGCTGGGCCTGTGTGTCTGAAGCCTGTGCCCTGCAATGGGAGAGGCCACAAGAGTGAGAGGCCCACATACCACAAAAAAAAAAAAAAAAAAAAAAAAAAAAGAAAAAGGAAGAGAACAACCAAATCAATAAACAAATCTACTAATGATAATAAGCTCTAAATACTAAACTAAGATAAACATAAAACCAGAAACAAATTAGATGCAGAAACCAAACCCCAAGTCTATAGTTGCTCCCAAAGTCCACAGCCTCAATTTTGGGATGATTTGTTGTCTATTCAGGTGTTCCACAGACGCAGGGTACATCAAGTTGATTGTGGAGATTTAATCCACTGCTTCTGAGGCTGCTGGGAGAGATTTCCCTTTCTCTTCTTTGTTCGCACAGCTCCTGGGGTTCAGCTTTGGATTTGGCCCCGCCTCTGCGTGTAGGTCACCTGAGGGCATCTATTCTTCACCCAGACAGGACGGGGTTAAAGGAGCAGCTGATTAGGGGGCTCTGGCTCACTCAGGCGGGGGGAGGGAGGGGTATGGAATGAGGGGTGAGCCTGCAGCAGCAGAGGCCAGTGTGACATTGCAACAGCCTGAGGCTGTGTGTGTTCTTCCAGAGAAGTTGTCCCTGGATCACAGGACCCTGGCAGTGGCAGGCTGCACAGGCTCCCAGGAGGGAAGGTGTGGATAGTCACCTGTGCTTGCACACAGGATTCTTGGTGGCTGCAGCGGCAGCTGTGTTCACGTTTCATGCCCATCTCTGGTGTCTGCGCTTATAGCTGCGGCTCGTGTCCGTCTCTGGGGCTCGTTTAGGCAGTGCTCTGAATCCCCTCTCCTCATGCACCCTGAAACAATGGTCTCTTGATCCTTAGGCAGTTCCAGACTTTTTCCCAGACCCCCTCCTGGTTAGCTGTGGCACACTAGCCCACTTTGGGCTGTGTTCACACAGCCAACCCCAGTCCTCTCCCCAGGATCCGGTCTCCAAAGCCCCAGCCTCAGCTCCCAGCCCCCACCTGCCCTGGTGGGTGAGCAGAGAAGCCTCTCAGGCTGGTTAAGTGCTGGTCAGTTCCGATCCTCTGTGCGGGAATCTCTCTGCTTTGACCTCTGCACCCCTGTTACTGCGCTCTCCTCTGTGGCTCCGAAGCTTCCCCCCACCCCCCATTTCCAACAGTGAAGCAGCTTCCTAGTGTGTGGAAACCTTTCTTCCTTCACAGCTCCTTCCCAGAGGTGCAGGTCCTGTCCCTATTCTTTTGTCTCTGTTTTTCCTTTTTTCTTTTGCCCTACCCAGGTATATGGGTAGCTTCTTGCCTCTTGGGAAGTCTGAGGTCTTCTACCATCATTCAGTAGGTGTTCTCTATGAGTTGTTCCACATGTAGATGTATTTTTGATATATTTGTATGGAGGAAGGTGATCTCCACATCTTATTCCTCTGAAGGTCCAGCCTCAATACTTTTATTTTAAAATGACCTTGTTATATTTGGCTTCAGGACATTAAACTTTCCGAGCACAAAGAGAGACAATAATATTTAATAAATTTCAAGCCTACAAGGCAAAAACTATGATTTTCCATTTACTGTATCACCTCCAAGCCCATGGTGCTAAAGAAATATTAAATCATAAAACTTGCCCTTAAAGGAAAGGCCTGTGAAAGGGAGAACAGATCATCCTGTAACCTTCACAGGAGTATACACAAAACTTCCGGTGGTTAGTGCAAGCATTTGAATAAAATGAAAAAGTAAAAGCTTCCTTGGTGCTAAGATTTATCCCAGTTCTTAAGCCAAGCTTTTAGATCTCCAGGTGTGGGAGCTATGACCATGTCTTTATTGTGCCCCTGTTGGATCTCCTGTGTCCAGCACAGTATCTGGCACATGACTGGCTCTCAATAAACATTTGTTAAATTAATGTATAAAGAATTCCAAAGGTCATGGATTTTTTCCTCTTCTTATTATCAATATCATAGCGTGAATTCATCTTCATAGCAACCAAGGCCTTCTTGAAGCTCTGACCTTTCTTTACTGATTATTTATTCCAAATGTGAAGGTGGCAGCCAGGGAATGAATTAAATGAGGGAAGAGATGCATGGAAATTGGTAACTGGTTATTTTTATCTCTGATAATACCCTAGGGTTTTTTGGTTGTTTTTTATTTTTGCAGTACGTGGGCCTCTCACCGCTGTGGCCTCTCCCGTTGCGGAGCACAGGCTCTGGACGCGTAGGCTCAGCGGCCATGGCTCACGGGCCCAGCCGCTCCGCGGCATGTGGGATCCTCCCAGACCGGGGCATGAACCCGCGTCCCCTGCATCAGCAGGCAGACTCTCAACCACTGTGCCACCAGGGAACCCCTGCCCTAGGGTTTTAATGGTAAGCCATCACTAATACCCTACTTAGATGATAACTTCTATAAGCAAAAGTTTTCAGGTATTGGACACTGGCAAACCAGGTCAGAGGAGAATGGGGCATCCAAAAGAAGGAGAATGGAAGTTACAAGGAAGGTGAGAAAGGACCAAACATCGGCTCTATCGCACAGTTCAACACATCTAAAACAAATTTATTAGTATTTGCTTGTAGTTGAGCAAAATCTTCAAACAACTCCAACTTCATTCCTTCTCTATTTGTCTTCAAGTTTCCACTATGTTCCCATTCATCTTGATTCATCGAGACATCAGCATACCTTTGAGTTTCCCTTTCCTTGTACTTATTCAATCATTCATCTTTTGAGCATCTGCTATCAGCCAGGCTTCATGCTATGTTCTAGAGAGTGTGCATCCATGCCCTCTAATTTCAAAAAACTCATGATCTAGCCCCCAGCATACCATCCACCTTAAGTCTTCACTAACAATCGCAATAATCTCATAGCTATATTTTCTCATTCTGATATATCTGCATCTAACTCATTATTCACCCAACAGCATATTTATCTTTCTCTTCAAGGGATTATGTGTATGTGTGTATACTTTACATTCCATTCTCTAGATATTTACATTGGGGCAGTCAATGCTAGATACCCATCCATTATGCATTACTAATAGAAACTTGATTTTGTTTTAAGCAGCTAGCCTCACACGATTCCTAGTTTTCATTGCAGCTGAAGTAGCCACGTAACACTTTCTGGACAAGGATGTATAAGCAGAAGTTGCAAGGTGGGACTTCCATGAAAGCTCTTTAAAAAGGAGAAGACTCTGCTGAAATCATGTTTTAACTTTTATCCCTCCCCCATCTTACCATCTGGAATGTGGGCCTGATGCTGTACTTATTTCTTGATATAACCATGAGACAGGAAGGCTATGGACTAAAGACATATGCCAGGGATGGCTAAGCAGAAATATAGAGCAAGCTTTGTTTCCTGATGGCACTGTGAAGATGCTACACCAGTTCTAGGTTGCCAATCTCCAGATTCCTCATGCACATATCTTTATTTTAAACCATTGTTAATCAGTTTTCTCTACTCCCAGACAAACATGATCCTAACCGACACATGTGCCTTCCTCCCCAACCACACCTTCCGTTTCACTTCTGCAGTAGCCCCTTTCATGGCAAGTTCATCTACTTATTGCCACCAAAATGGACCATGACCTTTTGTGCCTTTGATTTCTTTTTTTCCTCCTACTGGATATAAGCTCTCTCCCCTTCCTTTCTAGACATGTAACTCCTACCCTCTTGTGCAAGGGCAAGATTATAAGGTAGAAAGAACATGAGCTTTTCCACCAGGCTGGCCTAGGTTTAAATCCTAGCTCCCCTCTTAACCAATATGATGATCCTGGATCTTAAACTCAATGCCCCTCAGTCTCTTCATCTGTAAGATGGAGATGACAGTACCTACCTCAGAGGGTGGTTTTGAATGAGGGTCAGCAAACTACAGCCTGTGGGCCAAATCCAGTCTATGGCCTGTTTTTGTAAATAAAGTTTTATTGGAACACAGAAATACCCATTTGTTTACGAATTGTCTATAACTGCCTTCATGTCACAACGGTAGACTTGAATACTTGTGGTAGAAACTCTGGCCTACACAGCCAACAACTTTTATACTCTGGCCTTCAGTGTTGAGTTCCAAGGAAGAAATAAATGTTGAGAGTCCAGCATAGCACTGGTATGGAGTAGTCTACTGGGCGGATGGCAATGGTGAGGCCATGGACAGAGGGGGCATGTGGCAGGGGAAGTGCTGTCCACTGAGGGACTAGCTGCTGGTAGGTCTTCCAGGAAGTCATTACAGATAGAGAGTCAAGTTCTCAGCTTCCCAAGTCCAGAAGCAATTTGGCCAGTGTCTGAAAATAGGATCTTGTCTCAGGGCAGATAAAAAACAACTAAGCTCACCAAAGACTAAAGGGTAAAACAGTATAAACTTACTACAGGAAACCCTTGACATTCCTAGAAAGAAAAGTTCTTTCAACTAATTGGAAGTAGCTCTACTTGAGCAATAGTAACATGTCATTGTTTTTATTAAGAAATGAATTTGCATTCCCGGAGTGTACAGAAACGAGATATTCAGCCAGTGAGTAAGCCTACTAAGGACCTATGCACATCTCAATGAGGCTTTTATTCCCCTGCTTACCACCTCCTGGTTGTTAAATCCTGGGATATAATGTGATAGAGACTTTATTTCTAAGTGAAAAAATGTCGTCTGCTTCCCCAAAATAAAAACAAAAAACTCCAACTGATCATGTTGTGACAGAAGTAAAAAGAAAATGAAGGAAAATTAGGTAAAATGATATTTCTTAGCCAAAATAAGAAAGTTTTCAGTGACTTGAAGAGTGGAACTTCCTAATGGATAGACTCATTATACTTTTTCCAGTGAGGAAAACTACAAAGTACACATGGGGAAAGAGTACTGAATTTTATAACAAATAGCATATGTGATAAAGGTATTTGCAAATTTGAGAACTCACAAAAAGAAGGGAAGGACGAGAGAGAGAGAGGAAGGGAGGGAGGGAGTCAATGAGGGGGGTAAAAAGAGAGTGGTTTGAAAGGGAAAGAGAAGGAAAGAAGGGGAGAGGAAGGAAAGAAGGAAGGGAGGGAGGGAGGGAGGGAAGAAGGAAGGGTGGAAGGACAGGGATAAAGAGCAAGGAAGGGGGAGGGAGGGAGGAAAGAATCCCTAATAAATACCTAGAGAGCAGGTTCTGTTCTCCCCAAATTATTGTTTCATTAAATTGTAATCGTAAAATTGGCTTTACCCCAGAAAAAAAAAAATCTTTTGGTCAAACATATTTTGGAAATGCTTAATATTCATCCTCCCTGGCAGAATCACCATGAACATCAGCATATCTAATGCTCTGAAAGGCCTGTAGGAAAAGAGAAACTTGCACACTTGATTTGACCTAGCATTGTTTTCAAACTTATTTCATGTTGACGGAAACACACACACACACACACACACACACATAAACATAAAAGCTGTGAGTTTGTTCAGTGTCTTATTGAAACTATAGCCCAGAAAACAGCCTCTCAGGTGGTTCTGAGAAACTGTTCCAAAGCCGTGTGGTCTGGGAGGTCAGTATATATAAATGAATTTGGTGAAGGGGGATACGCACAGTCAAGCACACATCTCTGTAGAAGGCTACTGCTAATTATGAGGAGCAGATGTCTCCGCTGATGATTTTAGTGCTTTTCTAGGTATGAGAAGTTGTAAGAAATGGGTTTCATAAAATTTTTTCCTGAAAATATCTATCAGAAGGCCTCTTCTAGTAATTTTCCTCAGAGCAGAGTGCCTCATTCCTGATCTTCACTTTGAATACCTCACAGGGTGTGTTAGAGGTCACTTACTGCAGTGACTAATGACCCGATCATTGTAGAGCCTGATGGCTAGCAACAGTCTTTAGTTGGCATTCACCACAATGACCTTTTAAACCCACTAACATCCAAAGCAAGGTTCATTTAAGTGTTTTTAAGTAAAACGTACCAATGGCATACTCTTAAACAAAATGCATCCAGAATTCCGTGTGCTTTTTAAAATTGTGCTCTTGTCCACAAATGATGAATCCTATGAACATCCAGTGGAGGCTTGAGTTTTGCCATTATCAGCCAATACACTAGTAAATCTCAACCTGGTTTCAACTAAATAAAGTTTATAAAACTGTCATTTTTGCCTCTCCATTTCTTCTCATTTTTATAAAGTGATAAGAGCAGATGAAACAAAATAGTCAAACCCTGCTCAAACATCTCTAGGCTAAACCAGCCCATAACACTGAACTGTTAGCGGTATATGTCGTGACTGATGTGTGAAATTGTCTTTCTCAAAAGTCAAACATTCCAACATTTAGAACCTCTATATAAGGTAAACGAGGAACTCAAAGATGTAATTCCTGGACATCAAAAAGTCTCCACTGAAAAGGTATACCTTGGGCTACTATTGAAAGATAAGCCACCAATTCCCAGAGGAACAGGGAGATGGGAGAAGGACCTGGAGGCAGAATGAATAAAGGTAAGGGTCACAAAACCATTGGATGCTTTCAAGGAACTGCTCAATCAGTACACAGTAGAGCTCATATAAATTGTATGAGCTCTCCATACAAATCTCCATAATGAGATTACTACATTAACACTTGATGTTGGAATATTTGATAGCCCTTATGTACAATTAAAGCCTCGATTAGGCATTGTGGTATTGTGATTTGTAATAAAAAATTTATATTTGGTCTCCCTCCCATTTCTGGCACAGAACTCTCAAAACCTCTGGAATTGCCTATATGATGAAAGCCATAAAAGTGTCTTTCGTTATGTTAACAATGTGACTTTTGGAGAGCACGTAAGGATGGGGGCTGGTTACCAAGGGAGTCAACAATGTGATTGGGGGCTTGGAACTTTTAATTCCCACTCCTAACCTCCAGGGAAGGAAAAGGGGCTGGAAGCTGAATCAATCTCCAATGGCCAATGTTTGAATCAATCATGCTTATGTAATGAAGACCTCATAAAACCCCCAAAAGGACTGGATTTGGAGACCTTCCAGGTTAGTGAACACATGGGTGTGCTGAGAGAGTAGCAAGTTCAACGAGGGCCCCGAAGAGCCCTTTCCCCATACCTTGTCCTGTGCATCTCTTCCATCCGGCTGTTTCTGATTATATCCTTCTATAATGCACCAGTGATCTAGTAAGTAATATCTTTCTCTGAGTTTCACGAGCCCCACTCAGGCAAATTAATTGAACCCAAGGAGGAAACCTCTGATTTATAGCCAGTTGGTTAGAAGTATAGGTAACAACCTGGATTTGTGACTGGCATCTTGAGTTGGAGGAGGTTGTTGGTCAGAAGCACAGCTGACAACACAAACTTGTGACTAGCATCTGAAGTAGGGGCGGGGAAGGGCAGTCTTGTAGGGCTGAGCCCTTTACTTGTGGAATCTGATGCTGTCTCTGGGTAGATAGTGTCAGTATTGAGTTTAATTGTAGGACACCCAGGTGTTGTATGAAATTGCTTGTTGCATGTGTGGGGACCGCCCTCTCCAACATGTTGAAATTGGGTCCAGGAACCAACACTACAGACATACAGTCTCCATTTCAGATGAGTTCACGTTCATGTTTCGTGCTGAAACTGCCTCTCTCCCGGGCTTCTAATCCTAAGTCCCTGCTCTGTTAGATCTCCTCAGAATTCTCCTGAAATGGCCTCCATCTCTTCTGGGCCCACAGCCCTGTGGCCACCTGCCTTAGACTGCTGCTCTCCTAAATGTCCTCTGGCTCTCTGCACAGAAGTTTTCCTAAAGCTCGAGATTGATCATCTCATGTGGGGAACATACAGTTTACTTTTTCCAGGTCATATCATCCGCCCAGTATAACCAGGGTTTCCCCGCAAATCACTAGAAGGATAAAAATTGAATTAAGAGTATCTGTAGTAAATACATTTGCTCTAGTTTTGCTTGCAGAAGTATAAGTGAAATCTGACCCTCATTCCAAACCTCCATTCACCTTTCCTTATTCCTCAGCCAGAGGCTCTTCCTAACTCTCTAGGGAGCTCTTCCCACTGCTCTCAAACCGTCCCCCCAAATAGCATATGGGACATGCTCTTTCCCCTCTCGTTTCAGCTTCCTTTGGTAAAGTCCATTGCTGAAAAGCCACAATTCCTGCCCAAGGTACTATTAAGGCCATGTCAAAGCAACTTACTGTTGCAGACAAGCCACCCTTGTTAGCACCAAAGCCTCTATCTCCAAACAAAGCTGTGGCATTTGCCTGTGTTGGGGGAGTCTTTCTATGTCCAAGAATTTAAAAAATATTTTTCTAGGTACTAAATCCCTGATGGTACTATATTAAATTCAGTATCATCCTCTGTTATTTTCTCCAAATCTGAGGCATTATTCATGAATAGAGTGACCATGCATCTTGGCTCGCCCCAAAGAGCTGTTTATGACTGTTATTTTGGATTAGTTATAAATAGTGGTCCATTCTCAAAGGAACACTGGTGTGGGTGATAAATTACACAGTCACTCTGTCCACTCACAAATCCTGTGTATCTCATTCTCTGAACCTTCATACTCCCTCATTCAAATAGGTCCATGCTGTATAAAGCATTTCTATATTCTGTATGTAACTTCTATAAACATACCTCAGATGCAAAACTGGGTACCAGTTATATTAATGTTACATAAACATTACTATTAGCTATTTAAATCTCAGTGTTAGCTCTTTAATTTATTTAGGCATATATATTCTCAATCCAAATAATATGGGTGATCTAAAAATGACAATATAAAATAATAGTCAACTACCCAGTATGATTTACTTGTTTCATTCAAATTTTCATAGCAGGTAAACAGTAAATTTTAGCAATGATACTTAAATGATTGGTCTTCTCACGAGGTTTTCTCACATCTGCACTCCACTCTTTCATTCAAACATTGAAACAAACACAGGGTAGCCCCCAACAACAATGTATTATCTAGCCCCAAACAGCCCCAAGGTTGAGAAACTATGGCTTAGGCAAATCTCTTACTAAAACCCTCCAGGTTTATATTTAACTCAATGTGATATTTCAAAGGTATTTTCAATGTTTGTTTTGCATTGGTAGTTTATTTCTTGGGAAATCCTGACGTCAACACAGCCACCAAAGTTGTATATACTTATACAATCTTGAATTACCACTACGTTTTAATTATGCTTTTATGACTGCTACTGTGATGGATGAAAGAGTGGAGTACAGATGTGAGAAAACTCGTGGCAAGACAAATCACAGTTCCTTCCATCCAAAACTTCCATCAAAAACATAAGATACCTCTGAAGTAATCAACACAATTCTATATGTGTTTGTTTAATATCCTTTGGGGAATTTAGCAACATTTACTAAACACCTAAGCATATCTATCGGAGTAATATGTTAGCAAGCATTCTAAACAGAACGGTCTGAAATAATAAAGTAACAATGCAGGACGGACAATATATTAGTCTATTAACAAAGATTTGATGAATAAAGAAAGAAATCCATACAAACTACTAAAAGGAAGGTTTCAAAGGTGCTTCAGAGGAGATGGATTTTCTTCTGGGCTAAATAAAACATTTGACAGAGAAATGCTGGTCTTTTTCTGGAGACACACTTACTGAAAAGCCTATTCTTCAACTTGCAATTTATGACATTTTTCTTTGAGCTTGGAACAGTAAAGTTGCAAAAGTTGGAGAGTTCTGAGGCAAAGCCTGAGGACAACTAGGTGGACTGGTTGAAATCTGGTCCTTGAGATGAAGGGCCAGAAATGTGCTGTTCCGGGCCCAGCATAGGTAATACAACTGTAGGAAGAAAATTGGCCTAGAAGGCAGGAAACCTTGGTTCTAAAGTTGATTTTGAAACTAACCTTCAGTCTCAGTTTTTTAAAGGTCATTTGAAATCTAAGTACACTTTCCCTGTATAAAATGAGAATTATATCTTCCCAGTCTACCTCAAATTAAATTCTGTAAATGAAAACATGAGCCAAAGTTGGCTATATAAGCTGTTAATGATCTATAAAATTGAATGATTGTACTGAATATTCCCTCAGGTTTCTTCCAGCTCTGAAAAATCTAGTTTTACCATAATGCCTGCTCAAGTCTCCAAAATAGTATGTGTATTTTTGAAAGAATAACATATAGGTATTAGCTTCCTAAGATTTACTAGTCAACTGCCCTAAGCAGATAGACTGAGATTTAAATAAAATTGTCAGATGATTGGCGTTTTTGGAAAAGACAAAAGGAACATACATCAGGGGACCCAGGGAAAAGCCCCGCTTGAGTTTCAACATTTAGGGGAAAAAAATGTGTCCATGTTTTTTTTTTTTTTTTTCCCTCTAACTTCTCAATATCAATTGATAGTAAGGAATCATAACCCAGGCCTTGGTGCCCTGAGTGTAGAAAGGGCAACAAAGTGCATTTCATCTCTTCTATCTAAACTGTACTTTCATACAATGGAGAAACTTAGATTTTCCTGCTGAGATCCAACTAGCCAAAACACTCCAGGGTCTGAATTTCCACTGATGTTGTCCATGCCCACCAAATATCCCAACCTCTCTTCTTCAGGTAGTAAAAGATTTCTTGGTCAGGAAAGAGGAAGCCACTAGGCCCAGGCTTAAATAGGGCAAAGGCAGCCTATTTATAGAACAGGATGGTCAAGATGCAATTTGCTTCATGTTCTCAGGAAATGTACTAATGGTAGCAACAGTATTACTATCATCTGTGTCATATTTTACAGACATACTCTCATGTTCATTATCATTTTTAATAAGTGATTGAACTCACTTGGCGAAACTGATCTTTACTTAATATATATTGCTATTCATTAAAAGCAGTCTCTCATCTTTGTGATTTTCTCTTTCAGATTTTCCTGAGAGGAGCCGGTCTACTCAAACCAAAACCTCAGAAGCTAGTGAAATATTGATAAGAGATTTTAAAAATTATTCCTAAGGCAGGATTAAATCTCAGTTAAAATCAGGTTCCCACTTCCATCTGTTTCTTCAAGATTCATGGGAAGCAGGGGTGTCAGTTGGATCAGAAATTTCTAGTGTAAAATGAAATTTTCTTACTAAAAACATAGACTTCATAGCCTGTCAGCAAACATAAGGTTTAGATATTTTGTGCAAATATTTCCCCAAAATAGCCCACAGTATGCTGCTTGGGAAACGTTTGAGAAAGGAGGCAGAATTCAGTCAAGGAAGTTTGTGATCATGGAAGACAAGATGCTCTATAGAAATTTCTGATTTGTCAGATCTTGTACCCATCCCCATTTCCTTCTCTCGTGTGCATTTCCTCTCTTCTTTCTGATGCAGCAACTCAATGGGGGTGCATCTATATTTAGTATTTCCTTTGTATAAAGGAAATTGTATAAATGGGAACATGTAACCTATTCATACTTGGCAAGGATGATTCACTTTGTTGTTTTCTTACTGTCGTTGCTAATTGGAGAATTACCTCATTGCAGCCTTGTGCACAAACTGTGATTCCACTATAAGCTGAATCTTCATTAGGTAAAAATGTTGGTAGTAAAGACCATTCCAAAACCACAAAATTTTAACTCAAAATGTTTAACTCAAAATACTTAATGGTGAAACACTATCATTTGGTGATTTTTATGAATAATTTTCAAAACACAAAACCGAACAAATAAAGAAAAAACTAAGCCCAAGCTTATTTTAAGTAATTGTTATATGACTATTTAGGCAGTAATTTTACAGATGGGTGAAAACATCACCGCCAAATATTTACTGAGTTTCCGTTTGCCAAAGAATTGTGTCCTGGGGGATAAAGTAGTATCTGTCCACAAAGAAAGTGCTATCTTGTAATGAAATAAGTCATATAGCCTGAAAAGTTTAACATCATACAAGAATTGAATAGTAAATTAACCAAAATTATAAGAGTGTCTAAAACATCACTTGAGGAATTTCCACAGTTGAGTTCAGAAAAAAAGATGAATGCATTAGGGGCAAATGTCTATATGGAATATGGAACAGCTTCACAGAAGATAGATTAAAAACTGGGCCTTAAAGTTGGTTAGACTTTGTCCAGGTAGAGGAGAAAGGAAAACACTTCTCAGATGGGGATGTCCATGGATCTAATTTTAATCAAGTGTATACTGTACTCCTTGCCACTCCCTTCTCTAGGTCACAGGCCCACAAGGGTGGGCAGAATAGATATAATCCCTGCCCTGGTGGAGTAGGTAGTCCGGTCTCATAAAGCATAGCCAAGGCAGGTGCTGGGGACAGTGAACAGACCAGCAAGCAAAAGTAGAAAAGTCCTGTAAGGACAGGGTAGGGACTAAAAGTAAATGGGTGTATTGGGATGAGATGGGAGAAAGTCTGGTGCAATATTTTTCCCAAGGGTCACAGTGTCAAGCAAAACTCCATACATGCCAATCCTGCTTTCATCCTGACCCCTCAAGTATACCACACAGATGAAAGCAAGTAAAAATGAATAAGAACAGGTAAGAATTTGGGAAGGGATTCTACAAGAGCACTCAAATTGGGGCAGGGAGGTATAGAGCTTGCACTAATTTCCAAAATCTGGTTTAAACATCTTTTAACTTCAGCCTTTTTAACTTCAGCCATCTTTTAACTTCAGCCAGCAGTCCTTTTCTTACCTCCCCAGCTGTCCTTCTGCTCCATGTTGCAGTGGAATCAAATTGATCACACTGGAATCCCTGTTCTTAGTAGCTGTGTTAACAGATTGTTTACATTCACCGAGCCTCAGTTCCTCCATTGTAAGTTGACATAAAGACACAGCAGTTATAAAGATTAATAAAACAATGGATGTAATGAGCACTGGCAGAAAGAAGGTGCTCCATGAATGTTTGCTCCTCTCCTTCCCCTCTCCACCTCTAATCACTGCCCAGCCTTCACCATACTGATGCCTGAATAATGGTCCAGGTTCACCAAGCCCTAGGGAATATCCAGCTCTGACAACCAAACTGCTGCACATGAACTACTGTATCCTGTGTAGACGAGAAAGAGCAATCACAGATTTGTGAGCACAGGTCTGACTTGTTTCCCCTCGTTCCCACTTGCGCATTTCATGCTCTAAAACTGCAGTTCCATCGGAGGGTGGAAAGTACAAGGTGGTGTGTGTGTGTGTGTGTGTGTGTGTGTGTGTGTGTGTGTGTGTGTGTGTGTGTGTGTGTGTGTGTGTGTGTGTGTGTGTGTGTGTGTGCGCGCGCACGCACATGCAGGGGTGGTAAAGACAGTTCTGAACCTCCTGAGCCAACCTGTTGATGTATGAGGTGTAGGCCATGCTGTAAAAAGTGGCGTCAGAATTCAGAACCACATTCAACTGGTTTTGAGACTCCTATGCTCTGCCCAACCCGCCCCCATGCAATACTACTTGTTTGAAAACTGATCTCCATTTATGCCTTAAATTTATCAATGTCTTACCATTCCCAGACTATATGCACTTAAAACTCTATCTTTAATTATAAATGACTTTATGGTTGTTTAAAGAATATCAAGGGTTACAAGATTAAGGAGGTACTTTTTGATAAGTGAGAGAAACTACGCAAAGTTGCCCTGAAATCAGTGTTTGTGATGGAGGAGAGGGCGATGTGAGCAGGGAGCTCTCTGGGCCAAGGGTAATGCTTGCCCTGGAGGCACTCTGAGGTGAGGTTTTGTGTGTGGATTCCTAGAAATTCTGCTCTCTACTCTCCATCACTCCTACCCTCAAGCTGTGTAGACCACTGAGTACTGCTGCATAAAATAACCCCTTACCCTGAATCAATGAAAAGCACACCATTTGTAGATTAGATGGTAACGGGGAAAAAAAAAAGCTTTTTTTTTTTTTTTTTTTTGCAGTACACGGGCCTCTCACTGTTGTGGCCTCTCCCGTTGCGGAGCACAGGCTCTGGACACGCATGCTCAGTGGCCATGGCTCACGGGCCTAGCCGCTCCACGGCATGTGGGATCTTCCCGCACTGGGGCACGAACCCGTGTCCCCTGCATCGGCAGGCGGACTCTCAACCACTGCGCCACCAGGGAAGCCCAAAAGCTATTATTTTAATAAAATCTAGTGATAGCTTTTCTTTACTCCAGGTACAGCTCACGTAAAAGGCCACATATCTCAAAGTAACTGCCCCTGTTGATTCAGGACTCAGAACAAACACTAAGGTTATGGTGAGGAACTGGTAAGCTTGGAATCTTAGTTTTATTTCTTGGAAATCAAGCCAAAAAGGATTAACTAAGAAATTGTGACACATTTGAAGAGTAAAAATACTGAAATCTAATACTATTCTTTATATTTCCTGTTTTATATTGTTTCTCAACAGAGTGTAAGACATAATCAACAGAAATTTCAGTTAAATAGAGTTGGAAGACCAGAAAGGGGGGCTCTTGTGCCCCGTGGCCATAGCTGAGCAACAGAAAGAAGAAAGACTCCTCTTCTTTCCTGGCAAGGATTCAGCCAATGAGAAGCCATAGATTCTTTGTTTATAGCCCTTCCAACTTCCTTTTCCCCTCTATAAAAACGTTCTCTCCTTGCTGTGCAGGGACTTGCGCGTGGCTGGCCACATACATATAGGCTGGATTTATAGGGATAGCAGAGCATTAAAAATAAAAAAGTAAAAAAATTAAGCAAAAATATAGCAGTGTTTCAGATTTTTAAAAATTAAGGTATTAATGTCTATAAGTCCTGACCCAGGGTTAAAAGAGCCAGGTGTAGGTGATGGGCCAGGTACTGTAAAATTTCTTCTGGGACACATTTACATTGTTTCTTTCAACTTAAACTGTGCTTGTTGCTCATGATCATATCCCAATACAGGAGAAGGAAGGGGTTCTCCTTTTTTGCCACCCACATAATGAAATTTGTAAAAAATTAATGGCCAAAGGTAAAGTGGAACTAGCATAATGGTGTTCGTTATGTTAAGACACTGAAAAAAAAGAGTCTTATGCAGCAAAACTTCACTAAAGATAGCCACCCAGCCTTCCCCCAGGGAGTAGCCACTTAATATTACTTGTGAAGTACTTTGAAGAAATTTTGGCCACAAATTATCTGTAGGCTTCAAGGGTAGGAGAGAAGTAGGGAGATAGGAAGAAAAGTACACTGGAATGACTAATCTGGATTGAAGTCCGTGATTCAATCTGATTGAATTGAATGTCCTATCTGTGTGACCTTGGGCGAGTCATTTAAGTTCTCCAAAACTAGTGTCTCCTCTGTGACATGGGAGGACTGGATAAGAGGTAATGGCTCCCAGAGCTGTGTGCATCTATGGATTTTAGAGGGATGAGGCAGAGAATCCTGTTGACTGTGAGGTGAGGGTATATACCACCATGGTGCACATTCTATAGTACTGGCATTAAGCTCCCCTGTACTAATTGCTATGGAAGTGCTGTGAGCCTGACAGGCATGTCCCTCCCCTTAGAGAACTCAGTCTACACAGAAAGACCCAGACACACCAGCAAGCAGGATAAATACCAGCAGAGGAGTTTGCATCAATGCTATGGGACACAGAGTGGAACTACGTATCCTGGGAAATAAAAGCAGATGCTTGGGAAGAGGTGACAATGAAGCTAAACCTGGAGTATGTGTGGTCAAGAGTCCACTGACTTTCAACACAATTTTTATGGGACAAGTGATATCTGAAAATTGACTTGTGTAGTTATACCAAGAGAGTGAGAATTTGTAATAAGCAGAGCCGACAAACCATAGAGTATAAGAAAATGTGTGTGTTCGGGTCGAAAACAAATCTAAAACTTAAAAAGAAAATTCTAGGCATCTTAGTATTATTTTGGCTTTTCTCCTTGTTTTCCTTCACTCTACAACTATTCCTACATGGTGGTGGGGCTGAGGGAGTGGGGCCTTGGGAAGGTGGAGAAGGATGCAGGAGAGAGGGATTTGAGGATCACAGCAGGTTAGCAGAGAGCCTGCAAATGAATGTCGGTTTCTTACAGATGTGGCTCCTCCTGTTCCAGGTTTGGAAAGCATCAATTTATCACCAAGCACTTGAGGGTGTTTATTAAGCATTGCTTAATAATTAATGGGGCTTTTGAATATACCTTTTCCATGCAGGGAGTGCATTTAGAAAGGGTAGAACCTAAAACCCCTTGCTCTTCAGGAGAGTTGTGAAAATGGGGGAAAGGTGTCTTGGAGCTTCAGAGGGTATTGTTTTTCCACGTGTGAGCAAAGAGAACAGAGGGTGTGATGGAACAAATGGAAGGAATTAATAATTTAAGGAGCATCATAGAGGATGCTTTGCTAATTCAGATTTACAGAGTGGCCCTTAGGGACCACCCCATTTGCTGCTTTTCTAACCTTTGTTCAAATAAATCTTTAATAAGAGCTCAATATCTAAATCCAATACAATAAGAAAAGTTGTGGGATGGACCTGAAACCTTGTCAAAAAATCCAACCTCCCACTGCCATCTCCAAGCTGCCCCTGAGACATTACACCAGAATTCTAGAGTTTGGCAGAATTCAATCTGCTAAACAATCATCTGGTTTACTTCTCCTTTTAGGAACAAAGCTCTGCACCACCTATGTTTTTAAATTTAATTTACACATTTAATTTCATTTTCAAGAAACTGAGCTTTAGTTTGCCGAAAAATCAACTGTATCAGTGATTTTACATGGTTGTAAAAATTCCACCTTTCTGAAATAACAAGCTCATTGTCAAATTCTTCTTCCTTACCCAGAGAAGTAACCTGACTAATATAATGAGAGAGACAGGCATGGAATCCAGGTCTCCTGGCTCAGGCCACTCTGTTGTTGCCTCTACCCAGAACATAAACCAAATACAGGCACACACATTGATCTATGCATGGTACCTAATCTAATCGTCTTTGTAATTTGTAGATTCTTTGTTAAGTTGAGTATTGGAGGATTCCATGTTAGAATTATTGGCCTTTTCTAGTTGAGGTTCAAGACTCAGGGGGAAAAAATGAATAAGCAGTAAACACCCAATGACGTACTCCTCATATACACTCCTGATAATAGAGCTCAGTCAGGCTCATTCTCCTAAAGAAGACAGGACAGGCATTAAAGCAAAGGTATCTTTATCTACAGCGTTTGTCTTGAGCAGAGACTTCAGATACATATAGTTAGCGTTCTGGGCCAGTCAGTTGGTGCTGGCATGTAAAAGAAAACACTCTGCTGTCTTAATTTTTAAAAAAGGGTATTTATTGAAACATGTGGATATAAGATTCAGGATGACCCAGCTTAGAAACAAACAGGAACCTGAGACTATTCACCGTAGAGATGTTCACAGTATCACCACTGCTAGATGCTGCCCCAATTCCAGTCTCATCCACCCTTTTTCCTTGTGCTACACACTTAAGATTCACCCTTCTAAGGCAGAAATATCTAATTGGCTAAGCTTCATTCGTAGCCCATCCTGCCTGCCATGGAACAAGGAGAGGTTTCCTGGCCTCTTCCTCATAGCCACACAACAGGGGATTCCCCACAGTCAATAGGGGATTCAGATGCTAGACATCCAAAAGAATGGCAAGTGACCACTGTAACATTATCCGGATGATATGAGTTCAAAGACTGCATTATGAACCATTTAAACTATAGATGAAGGTAAGATATAAGAGTAGAAGTTTAAATTCCAGAGTGAAAATTCTTGGGCCATAGAGAACAAGAGGAAAGATGTTTTAAGGCTTTAGTACGTTCATTCTGTAGAACAATTTTATCCAAAGTGTGCCCTATAAAATATACCCTATCCCATGAAATATTAACCATGTGTCTCCGTTTTGGAGACTCAGAAATGCTGGTTAGCATAGTAAAGGTTCTAAAAGCTTATTTCATTTCACTTTTTTTTAACCTTCTTTACCATTGAGCCCTCGACATCCACAGAATCCGTTTTCCAAGGTGTGCACTTTGAGAACTGCTGCTTCTGATGAAAGAAGTAGTCCCTTTAATTCTATGAACTATTTGAGGTCATTTTATGCGAGTTAAGGCTTTTCTGGCTAGGGAGAGGACCTCTCAAGTACTCGGTCCTTGAATAACTTAATTGATGATCATTATTCAATCTTGGATACCATGGACATTATAGCTGCTTGCTCTAAATCAGATTACAGAGCTTTCCTAAAGATAAGGGCAGTTAAGAACTTTTATTCTACCTTGAGGGCCACCTCTAATGGCCAGTAAGTGTTGACTCTTCTCCCCCAACTCAGCAGAGTTTGATAAAACATCAGAAGCCCCCTCGAAAAGAGACAGAAATTATAAGGGGGCTTTTGGCTGGATGTGAAAGTTGTATTCTTCATCCCCCTGTCTGTAGGAGCCCTGGGTTCCTTCCTTCTATAGCCCACAGCCCATGTGCCCTACATCCAAACAGTTCTGCCAACCTTCATGTCATCTATTTCCTTGTAAACGAGAACATGACAGCTGAGAGCATGAGACAACATTGAAATCCCTTCTCTCCGTTTTTACCCCCTTTAATTAAATGCAGATAAAAAAAAATCCTTAGCAGTAGCAGAGTCTGAAAATGAGAGGTATCGAGTATTTTATCATCATATCCTTCCAGCGACTCTGTACTTGGCTTTGTATCCCAGCAGCAGATGACTGCAGCTTACCTGACAAACGTGATTAATAACTCAGCCAGAGCTTTTGTACTGGAAGCAGTGTTTGCCAAAACTGGCAGAACTCAATGGCGAAGGGGGCACTGCAGTGACAGTTACTTTCTTACCACATGACCTTTCTTTGTAATTAAAAGCCAAACTCAACTATGTAGCAAACACTCAATGACGTAAGTCGTCTCCTCCCTCCTTTTAAGTGATGATTGCTGATGCTGAGATTATTTTCACAGCTCCAAAGGAAAGCCAAAGGAAATATGGTGTTCTCTCAAAATGCAGTTTCCACATTCAATGTTTGCAGCCCCAGAGGCCTGTCAGGCTAGGGACCTTTATCACCATGCATGGGAGATGCAGGGCTCTAAGTGCCTTTGATGGGGACCAGAGAAGCCGTGAATCTGTGCTCTGTCTGAGTCCCCTTTACCCGATACCATTTGAAAACTTGCTGTGGCAGAAGTCAAAGAAAACCATGAGGCCATACTATCCCCAGACACTCTCCAAATGAGGAGGCTTGTTGGTGCTACAGTCCAGGTTGTGTGGCTATTTCTGGGGCTGAATAGTTTTGTCAATTGTACCATTTTTTCCCACTTTGGTACAGGTCGTTCCTTACCGTTTAGTGTAGTTTCTTCCCTGCTGTGGCAGCTTCCAAACAGCAGCGGTGAGGCCACCCAACAGCATCCCAACAGTGTCAACCAACTCAACAGGTTGTGCGATTCGACCCCTCCGACACACACATGCAAGGAAATGTTCGTGGATGCAGATTTCAACTGGAGGATGCCCCTGAGGAAGCAGTCCATCCACACAAGGGAGGCTAAATCCTGCCTGGTTTGATTTTGAGGGAATAATATTTATTAAGTTCCCCTCCTACCATTACCCTGGAAAGCAGTCACAATAGTGACTAGATAAAAACATTAATTAAGACATCAGAAGCAGCCCTGGAGAAGCAAGAATAAAAAAAAAGAAGGAATTTGCAAAAGTGAGGGTTTCCAAAGGGTTGCCTAAAGAGAAATAAAGCAAAAGAGAGAGATACTTGAGAGCAAAGGGCCCAAGTCCTATGAGATCTTCAAGGTAACAGAACTCCAGCCCTTGGAATGTCTGCCAGAAAGGTGGGAGCTGGAAAAAGGAAGCCCAGACAGGTATTATAATGCATGTGTGATTGTCCTGCTAGGTCTGCCGTGTCTCCTGAAAGAATGAACCAATAGCACATTGACACAGATGGATCCAAATGACACAGATGGCTCCATTTTTCCCCTAAAAGTCAGAGGGATTAACCAGGAAAACTCATTTCATTATTCGCATGACACCTTGTGTAAAAATAAATAATTGTCTAATTCACATTCTAACAAGCATGTGGTTTTTCAGCTCTAAGATTGTAACCATCCCTTCCATCCTTCAAGGATGGTGGTTATTTCTCAGCAGAAAGATAAAATCAATCAATCTGTAATCAGATCTACAATAAAAGATATTGAGTAATACTGTGTAAAGAAAGGGTGATTATCCATATCTACATACAAACACATGCAACACAGTTTTTTCTTGCCCTGACTCATTAATATCAGAACCCTTAAAATGTGATCCATCATGTAGGGAAGTGATAAAAATAAAACACCCTAGAAAAGATTCCCATCCATCACTGCCCCTTACTTTTTTCACTCCATTGGGAGAAAAAAATCTACTTTTCCCGAATAAAGCAATGAATCATGCTTCAGGTACTTCTCCAAATAGGAAATCTTCCAACAATTTTATTTAAGATAACTACAGATTTTCAGAGCTATTTGCATTGCACCACGTATTGGGGTCAGCTCACCAAGAGTAATGATTAGAAGAAAAATAAACAAAAATCTCAATAATGTTTTTATAATTAATTTGTAGCATATATAGAAAAATGGGCTTCATTAAGACATATGTATGTAAGATGGCCTCTTCATCTGATTTGACCCACTCTAGGCACCTATGTCTTGGTGGTAATTATCATGTTGGAGCTACCTTGTTTACACAAAGAACTTACAGTGATTTTTAACAGGGATTTTAAAAAAATATGACTAAAAACTTTGTTGAGAATGGCAATCTCTCATTCTGTAATGAGAAATGTAAGGCCAATTATATGCACTTTATAACTAAAATGCTTTCGAATAGATTCAAATATCAGATTGCAGTTCATCATCACTCAGAGACTGTGGCCAGGGTAACTGTCTCTACATTGATCCAACCTGTGTGTTTCTCATTATTCCTGTCCTAAGTGAGCTCTGATCTTTGTTGAGATGCCAATTTCTTATGTCAGAGCCCCTATTAACTACACCCAAGTCTTTGCTTATGCAGTGACTCTGTACGATCCTTGATTATTGAGTAGTTAATACTGAAAACGCCTGTGTAGTGCTGGGCCTGTGCATTTTATCTGAACTCCCTCTCCTTGTGTGCTTGCCGTGGAGATCAGCATCCTGCGATTCTGGCTTCTGCCACTGCTCCATGTGCCCTGCCCGAGAGTGAACTTGGAAGGAAGAATCAACCTGCTTAGAAGCCTCACTGAAGATGGAACCTCTCACTAACCCCACAAGCACACACTTCATGACCATGTTGTGAGTGTGAATCATGGCCAGTGATAAAGATTCGAGGCTATTTTTGCTACTTTTTAAACAGAGAAGACTTGGTCTTAGGGAAAATATGCCTCAGGTTGCTTGTTCTGATGAAAGAAAGCAAACCCAAAATGTGGATCAAGATTTTATATCATGTATGTGTGTATCACGAATAAGCAAACAGGAGAGGCATTCATTTATTTAGGATTTCTTTTGGTGGGAAAGGGGCCTGTGATCAATACACTACATAAAGTTAAAAATTAAGTTTATTCAAAGTTCTCCCCCAAGTCTGAATTCATTGACTTCAAAAAAAGAAGGTAATTTTCTAAGATAAATGCCTAATCTTGTCTTTCTTTCATTTATTGGGATTGCTGCCAATATTCACCATCAGATTCAACAGTGACAGGTTTTAAATAAAACTGAGGCTGATAACAAAATCTACACATAAAAATCAATCTCATGATTTTAAATTCCTATCTTACTGCAATGAATTATTCTCAGCTACTTGGAAGCTATGGGTTTTATGGATGTGAGTGTAATATTAATAATAAATGTAGTTATGATCATCAGCAAGGAGAATATTGGCTTTTTTAGTAATACTACAAATCTCAGGTGCAAAAAAGACGTTTTGAGCTCCTGCTCTGTACTAGAAAGTTTGCTCAGTGCTGAGCAAAGAAATGAATAAAGCACAGTTCCTTATCTCAAAATGCTCACACACTAGTTATGGAACCAAAGAATGAGTAGTGATTAAAGACACAATGATGGGTACTTACTGGTCAGAAAGGTATTTGGCAACAAGTAACCTAAAACCCAATTAACAGTGGCTTTAAGAGGAAGGCATTTATTTGCCCATTTAACAAAAAATCTGGGGATAGTCAGCCCAGGGCTGATTCTGTGGCTTAATTATGGCATAAGGGACCCAGGGTCTTTTTATCTTTTCACTCCATCATCCTTTGGTTATGAGTTTCAATCTCATGGTCACGAAATGTTATAACTAGCACCACACCTTATATTCACATGTCAGGAAAAAGAAGGAAGCGACAAAAGCCAAAGAGAAGCATACCGTCCATCTGTCACTTTAAAAAAATTTTCCCAAAAGGTTTGTCTAGAACCTTCCACAATTTAGTGGCCAGAAACGGTTCCATCACCTATCAGTGAGGTAGTATGGGAAGATAAGTTCTTTAGTTGTACCATGATGTTTTCTGATAAATGAGGAAGAAGTGGAGAAGTACAACTTGGTAGACAGCTAGTAGTATCTATCACAGGAACTATGGAAACCCCAAAAGGATTAGCCAACATAGATCAGGGAAGTTTTTCTGGAGGAAAGGGTAATTAAGTTTAGTATTGAAATGCTCCCAAGAACAACTGGGGTGTACACACTGAGAGGATGCGCTGGAAGAAAGGGGAGATAGGAAGAGCATTCCAAGCAAAGGACACAGAGGCATTCCTAGCACTGCAAGCAGTTCCGTATGACTGGAACGCAGAGTTCACGTCGGGGGGAGTGGACAAGGTGAGACTGGAGGGATGTGAAAAGACTAGAAACAGGTAGGTATGCGAAAGGTTTTAAAGAGCCTTGTGGGCTGTGCCCTACTGAGCAGTTCTGGCTTTAAGGTGAAGTTTAAAAGATGCCATTATGATAAACCTTGTAGTTGGTGTCATGAGCCTCACCTCATGTCATCCTGCGGAGGGGTCTCTGGCAGGATAACATTCCTCATTCTTGCTCTGTTTTTTCAGCCAGCCTGCTCCTCCACGTGGCGATCTTACAGAGGCAATCCCTGCCTTTGTGAAGGAGACCAGAAGTTATCCAGCACTGCCCATGACTAGTACAGTGCATCTAATTCTGAGGTACAGTGTTAGGAAGCTCATTACAGCCTCACATCAAAGCCACCTTCTTCAATCCAGCTTTACCAGTAGCAGGGCTGATATTTTAGTTTTCTGCTGATGCCTCTCACAGTTGGTTCTGAAGTTGGTCCTCCAAAACCTCAACAGTTGGTGACTTCCTATTTCCTGCTCGAGTTTCTCTCCGTCATGCTAGCTCATCCCTTTACTCCAGTGTTCACCTTCAGTCACACAATTTCTCTGTTCTTTCCTGTCTCAGTGAGCACACAGGTACAGGGAGATCTGGGACGCCTCCAGGCTGGTGGATGAGTTCTGTAATGCTCTGCCTGGTGGCTATGTGGCAGGCACGCCTCTCAGGAGCATTTTGTATGCCTAGTTGTTATATTTCATTAGAAATAAATTTAGTTGGGAACTCTGTGCCTGGCACTCTCATCCTGCAGAATTTTGGCCAGAACTCTCCAGTGTTTCCAAAACAAAATTCTGCCTTAATTGCCTCTGGCAAAATATTTGAAAATAAAATCCAAAAAGTACAGGAAGTATATTGCGGACATTGATGGTACCCAAATTGACACATTTGCCTGGTTAAAGAATTTATGTCAGAAAGAAATGAAAATAGAAATTCAAGCCACGTGATCCTTACCTGGGCATGTTCTCTAGATTTGTGCAGAAAGCTCATTAGCATATTCCCTATCCTCTCTTGATTGGAAAACAGAGTATAGCTGTACAAACATTGCTCAAACAGCTTCCAAGAATGTCAGCAGAGAATGGCGATGTCAAATAGTAGCTTTAATAAGAGCATTGCCACTCAGAGATAGGAAACTTGCAAACGCTAGGTGTGAGGTAGAAAACGCGCAAAGAATCACACAGAAATAAATGCTGAAGAATCAAGAAAAAGGTTGAGATGGACCTATTTCACCCCAGGGATGGAAAACAAGTAAAAAAAAAAAAAAACCTTTAGATCTCACGCTATGCATAAATACAGAACACACAGATATTCTTAGAAATTTTTCCCACCAATGAATTAAAAATATTTTTAATGTATAGTTGAATTGCAACATTAGAGTCATGAGAGCTTCTATTAATTGGTATGATAAATGAGTTTGCAAATCAGCTGCAGCTTTGCTGTTTCCCATTTTTTCCTTTGTCATGCCATTCAGGCATTGCACTGTCATGACAGACAACTTAAAGGAAATGCATTCTTATCACCTCTGATTCTTCTAGAAGACAGGATATATAAGTGAAGGATGATAGAAAAAGGAATCTAATGAAGGTCCCTAATCATTTCTATAGAATTTACTATGTCATTTGCCCATTCACATGGATGTAGTTATCCCCCTTCTCTGCGGTTTCACTTTCCATGATTTGTTTCCTGCAGTCAACTGGGTCCAAAAATATTAAATGGAAAGTCGCAGAAATAAACAATCCATAAGTCTTAAATTGCACACTGTTCTGAGTAGTATGATGAAGTCTTGCACAATTTGGCTAAGATGTGAATTATCCTTTGTGAAATATCCTGTCCGTTAGTCACTGAGTAGCCCTCTAGGTTATCAGATGGGCTGCTGCAGTGTCAGTATCACAGTGCTGTGTCCAAGGAGCTCTTATTTTACTTAATAATGGCCCCAAAGCACAAGAGTAGTGATGCTGGCAATTTGGATATGCTAAAGAGAAGCTGAAAAGCACTTCCTTTAAGTGAAAAGGTGAAAGTTCTCAACGTAAGAAAAAAAAAAAAAAAAACGTATGCTGAGATTGCCAAGATTTATGATGAGAACAAATCTATCTGTGAAGAAAGAGAGAAATTCATGCTAGTTTTGTTCTCACAAAAGTTAAGGTCACAGTGTGCAATAAGTGCTTAGCTATGATGGAAAAGTCATTAAATTCATACAATAAGAGAGAGAGAGACCACATTCGCTTAACTTTTACTACAGTATATTGCTATAATTGCTTTATTTTATTATTAGTTTTTGTTAATCTCTTACTGTGCCTAACTTATAAATTAAACTATATCATAGGTACGTATGTATAGGAAAAAAACATAGTATATATAAGATTCAGTACTCTCCGTGGTTTTAGACATCCACTGTGGGTCTTGGAATGTATCCTTCATGGATAAGGGGAGGACTACTGTAATTGGTAGTTGTTCTTCACAAGTAAGAAACAATACTTTGTCTTATGCCCAGGATGAGTTCTACTGAACAATGTTAAGCAGAATATGTTTCTTTCCTTGACCTTTTCCTTAATTCTGCCTCTCCTCCCCACTTTGGTCATGTAGTTGCCTCATTCTTTTGCCTTCTTCCCTATCCAGGATCCCTTCAAAACTGGATCCCCAAATATCTATAGTATAAGTCATTTATAGCCAAGGAGAAACTGTAGTCACCATTTAGAAGCACTGGTATTGCAGTGCCAGCACCAGAGGGCCTATATTTGAATCCTAGCTCTGATGTGCCTCCACGTGTGATTTGGAGTGAGTGAGTTAATCACTCTAGGCCTCAGTTTACTTATCTGACGTGGGGATAATGAATAATCATACCCACTGCAGGGAGTAGTTATGAGGATTAAAGGAGTAACTAGCCTTGTACAGAAGGACCCTAATAAATGATAGCTATTCATACTATGGTACTTCCTCCCATAGTATTTGCATTACTTGTAAATCTTATTTCAAATTGGAATGAAGGAAAGATTAGGGAGAGAAATATTTGGCGAGGGTGAGAAAATTGGCTATGCTACTTAAATATAAAGCTAAACTAAATGTCAAATAAAACCTATGCTAAACTAATGTTTTGGAATTTGTGATGAATGTATCAATAACCAGGAAAGGATATTTTCAAAAGGCATGGAGGCACCTTTTAGGACCCAGCAGTAATCCATGACTTACTCTCTAGCTGGGTGTTCTAGGGTGCCCTAAGACTCCCACAAAGACCAGGGTTAATTAGGTCCCATTTGTTTATTTTTGCTTTTATTTCTTTTGCCTTAGGAGACAGATCCAAAAATATATCGCTATGATTTATGTCAAAGAGTGTTCTGTTTATGTTCTTTTCTAGGAGTTTTATGGATTCAGGTCTTACATGCAGGTTTTTATTCCAATTTGAGTTTACTGCTCTATATGGTATGAGGAAATGATCTAATCTTATTTTTTACATGTAGCTGTCCATTTTTCCAGCACCTAATTAAATTTAAAAGCTTTTGAACAAAAAAAGGAAACCACTGACAAAATGAAAAAACAACCTATGGAATCAGAGAAAATATTTGCAAATGATATGAACAATGAGGGGTTAATATCCAAAATTTATAAACAACTCATACAACTCAATATCTAAAAACTAAAGAATCCAATTTAAAAATGGGTAGAAGGGGCTTCCCTGGTGGCACAGTGGTTGAGAGCCCACCTGCCAATGCAGGGGACACGGGTTCGTGCCCCGGTCCGGGAAGATCCCACATGCCGCGGAGCGGCTGGGCCCGTGAGCCACGGCCGCTGAGCCTGCGTGTCCGGAGCCTGTGCTCTGCAATGGGAGAGGCCACAACAGTGAGAGGCCCATGTACCACAGAAAAAAAAAAAAAAAAAAAATGGGTAGAAGACCTGAATAGACATTTTTCCAAAGAAGATATACAGATGGCCAACAGGCACATGAAAAGATGCTCAATATTGCTAATCAGAGAAATACAACTTAAAACCACAGTGAGATACCACCTCATATCTGTTGGAATGGCTACCCTCAAAAAGAACACAAATAACAAATATTGTTGAGGATGTGGAGAAAAGGGAACCTTCATACACTGCTGGTGGGATTATAAATTGGTGCAGCTACTATGGAAAACAGTCTGGAGGTTCCTCGGAAGACTAAAAATAGAACCACCATATGACCCAGCAATTCTACTCCTGGGTATATATCCAAAGAAAACAAAAACACTAATTCATGAAGACATATTCACCCCAATGTCCATAGGAGCATTATTTACAATAGCCAAGATATGGAAGCAACCTAAGTGTCCATCAACAGATGAATGGATAAAGAAGATGTGTGTGTATATATAATATTACTCAGCCATAATAAACAATGATGTTCTGCCATTTGCAATAACGTGGGTGGGCCTAGGGAGTAGCATGCTTAGTGAAATACGTCAGACAGAGAAAGGCAAATACCACATGTTATCATATACATATATGTGGAATTTAAAAAATAAAAAAAACCAAATGAATATAATGTAACAGAAACAGGCTCACAAATATAAAGAAGAATCTAGTGGTTACCAGTGGGAAGAGGGAAGTGGGGAGAGGGGAGGTAGGGGTATGGATTAAGAGACACAAACTACTATGTATAAAATTAATGACACAAGCTACTATGTATAAAATTAATATCTTGTAGAGCATGGGGAAACATAGCCATTATTTTGTAATAAGCTTAAATGGAATATAATCTATAAAAATATTGAATCACTATGTTGTACACCTGAAACTAATATAAAATTGTAAATCAACTATACTTAAAAAAAAAAAAAAAAAGACCAGGGCTAAAAAGCAAACATCCTAAAGTCTGACCATGCTTTAGCTGGCTCAAAAGTTGTCAGGTCAGTGTAATGCATTTTCCACAATTCTTTAAAAGAATTTTTCTCTTAATTTTAAAAGACTATTAGCTAGCTAGGAAGAGAATTCAGGAAAATACATGAAGCATTCTCCCAAATAGAATAGATAAATGACATAAGGGAGTTGAAGAAATAATATCTACTGAAACCATTGCCTTGCACAGAGTAGGTACTCAGTTAATATATAAGGAAGTCCATTCTGCCTGTTGTCCTACAGATCAGAAAGAAAAACAAAGACATTTGAAAAGAGTCTTCCAAAAATTTTGCTGTTTTCGAAAAACTTGCAACACCTTAATGAAAAAATGTTGCAGGGATTTTTTTTTTTTTTTTTTTACTAGAAAAGTATCATGAACTTTGGTTTTTGACTGAAAAAAAAAAAAGATAGAGATGTTTAGGCTCTGCAGAAACAGTAAGCTTTGCTTGTGGCAAATTCACAAAATTTCATAATTCCACCAGAGGCAAAGTGTCAGAGTTTTCCTCATAGGAGCTATATTCTCGGTTGGAAATGTGAAATTTTAGCTCAGAAAGAAATCTGGGTGTTTTGCAAAAAGTTAAAACTGATCCACTGATTTTGATTCTGGGTGAGGCCAAAGCATCTCATGTGAGGTAAGTAATGATGAAGGAGGAGGAGGAGATAAGGTCTGGAAACAGAAGATGAAGAAGGGATGGGTAATGGAAGTATTGGGCAGAAGAGATCAGAGAAATATCAAAAAGGAAAGGATATAATGAGAGGTGTGCTGTAACCTTATAGAATTTAGGAACTCAGTGTATTGTTTAAAAACCAGGTTCAGCATATCAAATCTCCCAACCAAGACCCTAAGACCAGGACTTCTTTTCCTGGACTCTATTTCTGCTAAATCCAACCTCTTTTCTCTGTGCCTGCCTCTGGCATTTTCCTTTGATAAAAACTGTGCCAGATTTCATTACACAATTTCAAAGACAAAGGATTTTTCTTTTGTATTTGGACTGAATTTTCAAGATGTAATTTCCTAAAACAAGCTTTGGAGAAGAGCATGAAAGTAAAACTTTAAGATGTTTCACAAATATTTGATCCTTTTTCCAAAGGATTGCAAAGCCTCATAAATCTTCAGTTTTGTTCTGTGGGTTCCAGCTCTTTGCCTACAGAATTTTCAATCTACATCAAGTATAAGGCACAGAAACTGGACTTGGAAGCGTTGTACAATGGGGAAATTTAAATATATGGTTTTAATCCCATTAATTAGGTACTGTTATTGGAGGTAGGCTGGAGAGCATAAAATAAAGTACTAAAAATGACTTCTTTATTAAATAAGATAGGTCTTTCACTATCCCTGAAGACCCTTTGAATATTCATTCTTTTTCTAACACAGCCAGTATTGTCTCTTTTATTCTTTAGACAGAGGAAATAACGTGAAGACTTTTAAACATCAGAAGATTCAAAGGTCTATTTTGAGTATGCGTAACCTTTCCCAGCAACAGATCCAAATAAGAACCCACAATAATTACAGCTTCTCTTGTCAGAATTGAACTACCTCTGATATAAAGATGACTGGGCTCATTCAGTTTACCCCCACCACTAAACAAAAACTACCCATCCTAAACCAATAGGAAGCAAATCTGTATGGCAGATAGGACATTTAGTGGCATACAGCATATGGTTCTGGCATATAGGATATTTCAGGATGCAGAAAGGGTGAGGCACATGAAGACAGAAGGTCATTGCTTAGAGTCATGAAATAGGAAAACAAGAAACACTGATGGTGCAGGTACAAGGTGTTCAGGTATTCCACACCTTGATGAAATAGAAGAAAATAAGTGAGAACTTAAACAGGAATATCAAGCTCTACTCCAGTTTGTAAATAACTGTTTTAAAAGTTCCTCCTCATGGAGAACCTTGGGTTATTTCTTCCTTAGGAGGAGTTTCATTAATGAGGAAGAGATGACTGTAGAGTTTCAGGGAATGGAAAATTTCATAGACATGGTAAGTAGTAAACTAAGAGAGACCCCAAATTATTCAATGCAGTTAGCAACACTCAGAGAAATAGAATACACAGCAAGATAGAGTGAGAGTGAGCCTGAGGGACTAGAAAGGCCTGTAGTCCAGAGGGTACTCAGATAAAGGACTTTTTCAAGAGCAGCTGAGCAGAGATATACTAGTAAGTCATTGAGGGATTTGGATAAAAGAGTAAGAAATGCCAGTGACAGATCTACTGAAAACTGGAAACCATGGAGAACTGGCAATGAGCAAAGAGAAAAGAGATAAGCCTCCTGAAGAACAGGTTTCAGTCAATATTAATTCAGCCCTCAGGCCACCCAATGTTATCCTAAGTGTTTCTCAAGCTTAATTGTGCATATTAATCTCCTGAAGAAGAATATTGTTAAAATGCAGATTCTGATTCAGGAAGTCTGGGGATATGTCAGAAATTTTGCTTCCAGGTGATGCTGATGCTACTAATCCATAGACCACACATTGAGTACCAAAGTATCAGATCCGTGAAATCATCACAAACCAATGGATGTAGTACCTCCAGGTACTTTAAGATAATGGGACAGCCTGGTCTCTGGAGTATCATTGGATCTGGTTCACCTTCTGTCCACAGGACTTGCATCTCTTCTTGCAGGGCATATAACTGAAAGTGTGTGATGAAGGTGGCATCCAAGTTTTCCTTTAAACTCTGTCTCTCCCATTTTCTGACTTTATAATCTAAGACAAATTTTCTGACTTTCAGTTCTCTAAAAAGGTAATAATTATACAATCCTCAATAGTGCTATGTTGAGGATCAAAAAAAAATTATGTAAATAAAGCATATAGTAAGAACTCAACCAATATAAGTCCTTTCTTCTCTCCTACATTAAAGAATAAAAAGTATAATTATCATTGATATAGCTGACAGTGGACAAAGCACTTTCACTGACATATTTAGTTTTTTCCTGTCAAATTCATAAACAAGATCTATGTTAACACTGTCTAAAAGATGAGGAAGTTGAAGCTCAGAGAGATTTAGTGGAGTAACCAAGAGCCTAAGGCTTGAATTCAGCACACCTCAATTTATATTCTCCATCTATCTTATCCTTGATAGAAACGTTTTTTATAGAGCAGCACCTATACTAAGTGAAATAATACATGTAAAATGCCTGTTAGAACTTCCTGTTAAATATAGATTTGCTCTGCTCCTTTCTAAAAGGCTACTATACAAGGACCACCTTCAAGATGGCAGAGGAGTAAGACATGGAGATCACCTTCCTCCCCACAAATACATCAAAAAAACATCAACATGTAGAACAGCTCCTACAGAACACCTACTGAACGCTGGCAGAAGACCTCAGACTTCCCAAAAGCCGGGTGTCTGACAGAGTCTTGGTGCTCCAGCCAGGTGTCAGGCCCGAGCCTATGAGGTAGGAGAGCCGAGTTCAGGACATTGGTCAACCAGAGACCTCCCAGTACCACATAATATCAAACAGCGAAAGCTCTCCCAGAGATCTCCATCTCAACACTAAGACCCAGCTCCACTCAACGACCAGCAAGATACAGTGCTGAACACCCTATGCCAAACAACTAGCAAGACAGGAACACAACCCACCCATTAGGAAAGAGGCTGCCTAAAATCATAATAAGGCCACAGACAGCCCAAAACACACCACCAGATGCAGTCCTGCCCAACAGAAAGAAAAGATCCAGCCTCATCCACCAGAACACAGGCACCAGTCCCGTCCATCAGGACGCCTACACAAGACACTGAACCAACCTCACCCACTAGGGGCAGACACCAAAAACAATGGGAACTATGAACCTGCAGTCTGCAGAAAGGAGACCCCAAACACAGTAAGTTAAGCAAAATGAGAAGACAGAGAAATACACAGCAGATGAAGGAGCAAAGTAAAAACCCATCAGAACAAACAAATGAAGAGGAAATAGGCAGCCTACCTGAGAAAGAATTCAAAGTAATGATAGGAAAGATGATCCAAAATCTTGGAAATAGAATGGAGAAAATACAAGAAATGTTTAACAAGGACCTAGAAGAACTAAAGAGCAAACAAACAATGATGAACACACAATAAATGAAATTTAAAATTCTCTAGAAGGAATCAATAACAGAATAACTGAGGCAGAAGAACGGATAAGTGACCTGGAAGATAAATAGTGGAAATAACTACTGCAGAGCAGAATAAAGGAAAAAGATGAAAAGAATTGAGGAGAGTCACAGAGACCTCTGGGACAACATTAAAGACACCAACAATTGAATTATAGGGGTCCCAAAGAAGAAGAGAAAAAGAAAGGGACTGGGAAAATATTTTAAGAGATTATAGTTGAAAACTTCCTAAATATGGGGAAGGGAATAGTCAATCAAGTCTAGGAAGGACAGAGAGTCCCATGCAGGATAAATCCAAAGAGAAACACGCTAAGACACATATTAATCAAACTATCAAATATTAAATACAAATAAAAAATATTAAAAGCAGCAAGGGAAAAATGACAGAGAGATATACCATGTTCTTGGATTGGAAGAATCAACATTGCGAAAATGACTCTACTACCCAAAGCAATCTACAGATTCAATGCAATCCCTATTAAACTATCACTGGCAATGTTCACAGAACTAGAACAAAAAATCTCACAATTTGTATGGAAACACAAAAGACCCCAAATAGCCAAAGCAGTCTTGAGAATGAAAAGTGGAGCTGGAGGAATCAGGCTCCCTGACTTCAGACTATACTACAAAGCTACAGTAATCAAGACAATGTGGTACTGGCACTAAAACAGAAATATAGATCAATGGAACAGGGTAGAAAGCCCAGAGATAAACCCACGCACATATGGTCACCTTATCTTTGATAAAGGAGGCAAGAATATACAGTGGAGAAAAGACAGCCTCTTCAATAAGTGGTGCTGGGAAAACTGGACAGGTACATGTAAAAGTATGAAATTAGAACACTCCCTAACACCATACACAAAAATAAACTCAAAACGGATTTAAGACCTAAATGTAAATAAGGCCAAACACTATAAAATTCTTAGAGGAAAACATAGGGAGAACGCTCTATGACATAAATCACAGCAAGATCCTTTTTGACCCACCTCCTAGAGAAATGGAAATAAAAACAAAAAAGAACAAATGGGACCTAATGAAACTTCAAAGCTTTTGCACAGCAAAGGAAACCATAAACAAGATGAAAAGACAACCCTCAGAATGGGAGAAAATATTTGCAAATGAAGCAACTGACAAAGGATTAATCTGCAAAATTTACAAGCAGCTCATGCAGCTCAATATCAAAAAAACAACCCAATCCAAAAATGGGCAGAAGACCTAAATAGACATTTCTCCAATGAAGATATACAGATTGCCAACAAACACATGAAAGAATGCTCAACATCATTAATCATTAGAGAAATGCAAATCAAAACTACAATGAGGTATCACCTCACACCAGTCAGAACGGCCATCATCAAAAAATCTAGAAACAATAAATGCTGGAGAGGGTGTGGAGAAAAGGGAACCCTCTTGCACTGTTGGTGGGAATGTAAATTGATACAGCCACTGTGGAGAACAGTATGGAGGTTCCTTAAAAAACTACAAATAGAACTACCATATGACCCAGCAATCCCACTACTGGGCATATACCCTGAGAAAACCGTAATTCCAAGCGTCATGTATCACAATGTTCTTTGCAGCTCTATTTACAATAGCCAGGACATGGAAGCAACCTAAGTGTCCATCGACAGATGAATGGATAAAGAAGATGTGGCACATATATACAATGAAATATTACTCAGCCACATAAAGAAACGAAATTGAGTTATTTGAGTGAGGTGGATGGACCTAGAGACTGTCATGTAGAGTGAAGTAAGTCAGAAAGAGAAAAACAAATACCGCATGCTAACACATATATATGGAATCTAAAAAAAAAAAAAAAATGGTTCTCATGAACCTAGGGGCAGCACAGGAATAAAGACACAGACGTAGAGAATGGATTTGATGACACAGAGAGGTGGAAGGTTAAGCTGGGATGAAGTGAGAGAGTGGCATGGACATATATACACTACCAAATGTAAAATAGATAGCTAGTGGGAAGCAGCCACATAGCACAGGGAGATCAGCTTGGTGCTTTGTGCCCACTTAGAGGGGTGGGATAAGGAGGGTGGGTGGGAGATGCAAGAGGGAGGAGATATGGGGATATGTTTATGTATAGCTGATTCACTTTGTTATACAGCAGAAACTAACACACCATTGTAAAGCAACTATACTCCAATAAGTATGTTAAAAAATTTTTTTTAAATTAAATGCTACTATAATGATGACAAATAATTCGTCATTGTATTAGCTTTGCTATGGGTGCCAGACAAAGTACTCGGGCTTAAACAGCAGAAATTTATTGTCTCACAGTTCTGGAGGCTAGAAGCCCGAAATTAAGATGTCATCAGGATAGTTGCTCTTGAGGACTGTGAGTGAAAGATCTGTTCTAGCCTTCTCTCCTTGGTTTGTAGATGGCTGTCCTCTCCCTATGTCTCTTCACATTGCATTCCCTCTATGTGTATGTCTGTGTCCAAATTTCTCCTTTTTATGAGGACACTAATCATATTGGATTAGGGCCCACCCTAATGACCTCATTTAAAATTGATTACCTCTGTAAAGACCTTATCTCCAAATAAGGTCACATTCTGAGGTACTGGGTTGCAACTTCAACATATGAATTTTAGGAAGACACTATTCAACTCATAAATTCAAACCACAATGAAAAAAATGGAAAAAAAACATCAGAGCTTTAGAAGATGAAACTATGGACAGAAGAATAGAAGATCTAAGAAATCTGAATGTCAAGTGCACATGGGGTCTGGGGTGGGGAAATGGATACAAACAAGAAATGAGGCATTTCAAACACTGAACACCAGGAAAGCTCTGGAAATGGTGGTAACTCATTCTCCAAAAGAGGGACAAGAAGCAAAGTGTTGAAACAAGATATTTATTTGAAAATATATATTAGAAGTAGTTATATTCCCAGGCATTCTCTGGTGCACAAACAAGACTTATTTGTTGGAGAAAATGAACCATGAACATTCTAAACACAGGGAGGATTGGGGGAGGGGAGACACGTTACTGAAAATAGTCAGATTGAGTTAAAATTGGCAACCAAATGACACGACCCCCACCTCTTTTCTATACTCTGCTTTAGGAATGCTGGCAGCCAGGCAAATACTGCCTCAGGCATGTAATTGTTACACTGTTCTCTGGAATAGTTGAATAGATCCAAGAAGGGGAAAAAAGGTTAATAAATATTAAAATGTAGGGTCCCCTTAGGAAACTTCTATATCCGTGCCCATTAGATCTTCACTGAAGGCTACAAGTTGTCCAGCTTTGACCATGGCCATGGAATTTCTGTCTTTTTTAGCTCTTCATTCTTTAAAAAATGATTTTTATTGTAAATACAACACACATACAGAACTGTGCCTAAAACATAAGTTAATATACTCAATAAAATATCACATAGTGAACACCTACATAGCCACTAGACAAGTCAAGAAATAAAACACTTCCAGCAACTCAGAAACCACCACCCTCCACCCTCCATGGCCAAGGACAATTCCTGCTGCCTCTCAAAGATAACTACTATTCTGTATTCTAACATCACAGTTTAGTTTTGCCTGTTTTGGAACCTTACCTAAATGGACATATTTAACACATATATTCTTTTTTGTCTGGCCTCTTTTCCCCAACATTATGCTTAGGAGGTTGACTTACGAGTTTGGAAGCATCTAGAGTTTGTTTTATACTGCTGTATAATATTCTTGGATGACAATACCACAATATACTCTACTGCCATCATATATTGTTTTCAACATTATATTTGTAAGATTTATCCTTTTTGTTGCAGACAGCTACAGTCCATTATCCATCTTGTTAGTTAACTATAGTCCATTTTTCATGTCGTTGTAGATAACTATAGTACAATTTTTTCAGTGCTGTATAACATTCCATTATAAGAACACATTTTTATCAGTTCTACTATTGATATACATTTCATATTTTTCTATTTTCTATGTATTATGAATACTGATGCTTTTGGACATTCTTGCATGTATCTCTTTATGCACATGTACAAGCATCTCTTTTGGGTTTTTACCTAAAGGTGAAAGCACTGCATCATAGGTGCCCATATTTTCAACTTTATATGGAAGCTACTTTTTCCTAGTTATTTTGTACCAATTTATCTTCCCCAAAATAGTCCAAGAAATTTCCTGTTCCCCCATATCCTTACCAACATTGGGTAGTCACAATCTTTTAAACTTTACAGTAACTTACTCTTAAATGAAAAAGTAGAACCAAGGTTGACAGCTATTTGAGTGAAACCTCCAATATGAAAGATAAAGACAAGGAAAAAAAAAGAAAACAGCAATTGTAAAAAGCATGGACAATAAAGAAAACAGATAAAAATATTTTAAAAATATTTTAGTAGCCTCAGAGAAGTGAAAAGCCATTAATTCCATATAAAAAGGAATGCTTTTATTGAATAGAGAATAAGAAAATACTAAAATTCAATGGAAAGATCGAATGATAAATTTAAGGATTTCTCCCAAAAGGGGGTGGGGAGGAAAAAAAATAGAAAGTTAGGGAGAGTTAAAAATAAATAAATAAATAACAACAAAACCTAAGATGTCCCACTACTAGTTTATAGGAGCTTCAGGAAGAAAAAAACTGGAAAAATTTAGAAAATAGATGGGAGGAAATTATCAAAGAACAGTTACAGGAAATATTCCTAGAATTAGAGAACATGCATTTCCAGATTAAAGGGGCTCACCAAGTGCTTGGCATATGAATTGACACAAAACAAAAACCATACCAAGCCACACTGTCAATGAATTTCAGAACACCAGGGATCAAAAGAAGATTCTAAAAGATTCAGAGTATAAATCACAGACTATATACAAGGAAGTAGAATGTTTTAAATGTGTCAGTATGGCTCCACAAGAGCAACATCGGAGTTAGAAGACAATGGGAAAACAAAAACAAACAAACAAACAACTCCAAAATTAGTAGGTGAATGAGCCAGATACCCAAGCAAAAGGGAAGAGATCAAACGAAAAGCTCACACAGCAAAAAGCACATGTGGTTTCATCACATTGATACATTGAGGTAAAAGTATATGCATGGGTATGTGAGCTTAAGCATGTATGTTTGTGTGTGTATTATGAAACATGTAATAAATATATTAAAATATTCTGAGAATAATTATTTCCAATTTCTACCTGACCAGGAGATCAACAATGTGTGAGGATTGAACAAAGACATTTTTGGATGGTCAACATCTCTAACTGCATCCCATGTACACTTTCTCAGGAAGTTACAGCAGGAAATGCTTAATCAAACCAAAGAGGAAGACACTGAACCCAGGAAACCAAAAAATGGAGGTCCTCAGAGATTGCATGTGTACCAGGTCAAGCTAACAACTAGTCTACTGTTAAAGAGTACAGAAAATTCCAGAAGTATACTCCAAAGAAAAAACAAAACCTGATAGATTAGCTCGTTTGTTTGATCTTATAGGAAACATAATTCCATGGGGTTTTACAATTCTAATAAGGAATTTGTGAAAAATTAATGATAGTTATGGAAATAGAAAACTAAGCACACCAATGTAGAGAAAGAGATGCACCAAAGAGAAAAAGACACTTAAAAGCTTCAGGGGAAAAAAATAAAGTTGTTTGGAAAAAAAAGGCGTAATCAGAATACATTATTTGAGCAGGAAATGGTCTCTGTATAGTAATGATATTGATATAACTATGTTGGGATATACCCATATTGGATGGAGAGGAAGTGCTGGGGGAAGAGAGGACAGGGGGGAAAGTAGACTCACCAATGTAAAAGTCTACAGATAATAATTAAATATACAAATAAAAAAAATTACAACATTTAGATACATGGTAATAAAAATCAGAAGAAACAACTTAAAAAATTGAAAGGAGTTGCTTCTAAGGAGTGGAATGGAGTGCCGTGGGTTGGGAGCAAGAGATTTTTGTTGTTGTCAAATGTCCTATTGTATTTTGACTTTTTAAACTATGTCAATTAATTACTCTGGTAAATTTTTAGTTAGAGAATAATTAAAATTAAGTGCTTAGTATAGTACATAAAGTATCAATAATGGCAATAATAACATTTACCATGAGCTAGATATTGTACCCTATGCATTTCTTGAATTACATAATTTAATCCTTTCAATAACATCTCACCATTTTATAGGTAAGAAACCAGGGTCACTGAGAGGTTTTGTTTCTTTACTCAGATGACACAGCTAGTAAATGAAAGAACCAAGAGTTTAGCCCAGTCTGCCTGCAGAACGGGCCCTTAACCCCCGAGCTTAACTGCACACAGAAACAAAGGTACCTATCATTACAGAGCTAAAGGACTTGCTAAGAAGTGACACAGCAAAGTCTTCTGATTCTAAATCCTATGCTCTTTTCAATGTCCCCTATTTCATTAGAAAGTTCACATTTTATTTTTAAATTAACTTGAGTCAATTTGGAAAATAAATGTTTCATTTTCAATGGAAACATTTGCTAGAATCACAAAAAAATTAAAAATTCTTTGCATTTGACAGCTAGAAATTTCTCCTCAGGAAATCTCTACGCATTTGCTATTCCTAGAATGGCCCTGTCAGCTTCCTTCAACCAATCTCCATCACTGCAACCAAGATAACTTTGAGTGGCTGTCCAATGCAGCATCATTCAACCTGCTGGGTTGAATGGGTTGTCCTCCCCCTGGTCCCCAAAACAGAAAGGAGAGGGAAACAGGAGTACTTAAGAATGCTGGTACCAGAATTTAAAGCAGGCTTTTTCTCTCAAAACACTCACTAATTAAGACAGAGCACCATTTAGGAAATGAAACAGCTAATTAAGCAGGTTGCACAAATAAAAATAATGAAAAAATTCAGTCCTTTTAACTACCAAGATTTTAACTGAAATTATGATTTAAAGGAATTCACTAATTAAGGTCCTGTGATCTGACCTCTGCCAGATTCAATCTCATCAGACAATGCCCCTCCCACTGCTTGTTGACTGGATTCCAACCACAATGATCTCCTTGTTGTTCCCCAGGTACATTAAAATGGCTCCCAACTCATACCCTTCACACTTACCTTTCTTTCTGCCTGGAACACATTTTACTCAGATCTTCCTGTGACTCACTTATCATCCATTGGTCAGCTTAGATACCACCTTTTCAAGTAAGACTTCCTTAACCATTCTCTATCACCCAGAACACTCTAGACCAGTACATGGCTGTCACTGCACCCTGCTTTATCTTCTTCAGAACATTTAATGCTATTTGAACATTTTTCTCTGCTCAATTTTTTATTGTCTCCTATATTCCCCTAGTATATAAGGTTCATAATTTTGTCCACCCTGTTCACTCAAGAATTAGCAGAGCCTGGCATAGAGTAGGTGGTAAATAAATGATTGAACATGGGAGGGAGGGAACAGGGAAAGCGGGAGGGGAAGGAAGATATCTAGCCTTTTTGCATTTCCCAAGGTGGGACCCATCCAGGTTATACCTGAGGGCACTTGCATTGTCAAAGCAAGCCCATTACAAACCTGCCCTGACATCAATATGGCTGCAAGTGAGATTTAGAGATGTAAAACACCTAGGAAAGAAAAGGGAGCCCAGACACCAATTAGCAACAGAGAGGCAAATGAAAATGGTACTCATTATGTGTAGGTACTGAGCACAAAAGATATTTGGAGAAGAAACATGCCATGTCTTCTAAATCAAGTGAACTTAGAAAGTATAACAGAAAAGTAGTAGTTAGAAGCCAGCGACCATTTGGAAACTAGAATTTGAGATTCAGCTTTTTGAGGCTAGTGTCTAAGGATATAGCTGATCTCTATTTTAAGAAGTAGAGCTGTCAGTGAAGCAATCCAGGGTGGTAATTTAATAATAGTACTTTGGATGAGAGGAGCTATCAAATCACAATTTTCTCTGAAGAATTCCAAGGCTTAATTTATATGAGGCACCTTAAAAGGTCTAAGTCCAATTTGGAAAGACCTACAGTAACTCCTTCCAAAAGTGAAGCAAGTTTTCCTAAGTGAAGAAGTTAATTCATTTCAGCCTAGCCCAGAATACTCCAACAGAGACAGGCAAATTCCTTTAAACTTACATTATAACACTTAAGTGACAGTGAAATTTTGGGGCGGTTTTTTAAAGGCGGAGCCAGGAATAGAGTTGGATGTCCCTCACCTTCTGTGAGAGGCAGAGGACCCAAGGACACCCAAAGCTCAGTAGTATTGCCACAAATGCAAACAGGACTACCTGGGCTAAGAGCTCTACGAGGGTCATAAATCAACTGCTTGCTTCTTTTCAGGGACTGGAAGAGCAGAATGAAAGGTGGGAAAATTAGAAAATCAGGGATACAAGTATCAGTTAAATCATCCCTTCAAAATTAAGCTTAATGAATTTCAGTTCTCCCTTCTATATCCATTTTTGAACTGAATATGGTACAGTGTGACATTAGGTAAAATCAACCGATACAGCAGCACTAAATGGTCCCCGGTAGGGCTAAGTTGGTTTACTTTTAATTTCACATATTTTATTTGGTGATATATCCTTTGAGGTCATGAGCTTTCCCACACTCCCATGGCTATTAGCCAGAGCAGTAATAATCAATAATTGTTTTTTACTCAGATGACGCAGCTAGTAAATGAAAGAACCAAGAGTTTAGCCCAGTCTGCCTGCAGAACGGGCCCTTAACCCCCAAGCTTAACTGCACACAGAAACAAAGGTATCCATCATTACAGAGCTAAAGGACTTGCCAAGAAGTGACACAGCAAAGTCTTCTGATTCTAAATCCTATGCTCTTTTCAATGTCCCCTATTTCATTAGAAAGTTCACATTTGAAAAACCAAAGTGTTTCACACCAGCAACATTCAGCATCAACTAGGAAGTTTGTTAGGAGTGAAAATTTGGGGGCCCCACCCCAGACCTACAGAATCTGAAACTCTGGAGTCAAACAATGAGTGCTTTATTCAGCCCTCCAGATGATTCTGATGTACCCTAAAGTTGCAGAATCTTTGAGTCAGGATCATTCTAGCCACTCTAACAAACAAACTTTTAATTTTCAGTGACCTAACATAGTAAACATTTATTTTTCACTCACATAACAGCTCAGTGTAGCAGTGACCAGCTTCTTCTCACATGATGACTGAGGCAGCCAGACATCTTCCATCCTGAATCTCTTCCATCCAACTATGGCCTCAGAGTTCTCTGCATAGTTCTGATGGATGGAGAAAAAGAGTAGAGAATCCCCTATTATCATCTTAAAATCCTTGGCTGGAGAGTAGCACACATCATTTCCACTCGCACTTCATTGTTGAGAACAAGTGAATAGGTTACATCTAGGTGCAAAGAAGACCAGAAAATACTTTCCCTGGCTGGGGGGCACGCCTCCCTGCCACAAATCCACATCAAGGAAGAAGGAATACAAATCTCCACCACCGATGTGCAAACTATACCCTATAAACTGTGGGGTAGCCAGGGCAGGAGTATATGGATGGGTCCCCGGAGCATATCCTCCAAAAGTGGCACCTTTACAAACTTTTAAAGTGTAGATATGATTGCTGTTACTACAATGATAGAAGAGACTTCTACTGAAGTTTCTCAAATGTTAATATAAGTATCAACCACCAGAGAATCTAGTTAAAATTCATTATCTGATTTCTAGGGCCAGGATGGGGCTGGAGATTCTGCATTTCTAAATAGCTCTCAGGTGATTCCAACGCACTGGTTCAGGAACCACACATTAAGAGAAAGAATTTGGAGGAGGCTGCATGAAAACAAAGGTCAATCTCTCCCATATGTAATGATGGTGTACATGCACAGCCTTTCATGATCTGGCTCACCGCCCTCCCTGCTACCCTCTCACTCCTCTGTTCTCTTCTCCTCCTACTATCTACTTTGTTCACTTCACTCCAGCTACAGTAGTCTTATTGGTGGTCTTTCACACACCAGACATACTCCTGCCTCAACATTTGCACTAATGTTTCCTCT